>NC_092858.1:98430944-98508035 GCF_032062135.1 Pyxicephalus adspersus | reverse complement strand
AGATCTCCCTGCGGCAGCCGAAGGGAGCCACAACAAGGAGGCTGAAGAGCCGCATGCGGCTCCGGAGCCGCAGGTTGCAGACCCCTGCCCTAGCCCAACTGACGGATGGTATAAAAACCTTTCGCCACACACCTTGGTATGACATCTGTGCTTTGGGTGGCTTCTAGTTTCAGCTCCCCCATTTTTGTCAGTTTTCAAATATTTTTACTTTCAACACTTTACGCACCCCCCAGGGATTTCATCTCTACAAAGATTTTCAAGATCATTATGCTAAAAAGCATTGTCCCTCCCCTCTTCCTAGTCCTCTATACACTATAGACATTGTACATAACCCCCTCCCACCTGCCCAACCCCTTTTCTGTTTTCCCCCTCACTACCTACCCAATAAAGTTGCTCAACCTCATAGTCCTTTGTCCTCCCCCCCTGCAGTCCTTTGTGATTAGACCCTTCAAGCCCCTTTGTCTATTTTGAATTGTTAAAATTCCAGGTTGGAATGCTAGTTAGAAGTTCCATGGTTGATTTGTTAGAAGAGATAGATGATTACAATACACCCTATTATGTTTGGTACATATACATGCTTCCAGCGTGCTACAAACTTTTTGCTCAGGAAAAAAAATTATGTTATGAAGCTGATGTCCTAGCTATGATAGCTGTCATGTATATGCAAAAATTTGCACAATTATTGTTTCATGATCTGTCTCTTGATGTCACTTTTTCTGTAACATTGTTTTTCTTTGCCTTCTGACCTTGTTTCAATAAAAAGTATTTAAAAACAACCAAAACATCCACTTAGTTTAATTCCCTTCCCCTCAAAAACTAACCTTAGACTATGTTAATGACATATGACTATGGTAGGGAGATCAGATTGTGAGCCCCTTTGAGGGACATTTAGGGACGTAAAGTGTAAAGTATTGTCTGCACTTTATAAATACAAAATGATAATATTCTGTTCTTGGTGATGTTTTCAAACAACCAGTTCCTGTAAATGCAGATGAGACAGTACAGATGATGGATGCGTTCTGCCCCATTACTACAGGTATAATTTTGGGGTGTTCTATGTAATCATCTACTTCAGAATACATAAAACATTTTGGGAACTGAGTCGAGGGCATTGACATTAACATTCTAAAATACTTAACTTATTTTCTTCGGATGTGTCCTTTGTTTAATAAGTTTGGAGCATTGTCTTGTCACAAAACCCAGTTTGAAATCAGATGGATAGCATTGTATTGTGAAATGTATTTGGAAATAATTTGCTTGCAATAGTTGTAACCTTTTTAAGTCTTACAAATAATTTCTTATGGTTCTCTGAAATGTTTCTTTTCAGGTCCAATGGCAGTGTAACATAATTACATTAGGTGAAGAAGCTAACCAAAATTAATAAATGTGTATAAAAAATGTAATAATGTTTTAAAATATTCAGAACAAATGCTTATTCTCATATGTGTTTGTTTAAGCATAACTAAACCCAGTTACTAAAATGTCATATAAGCTTTACATGTTAACATCATTTCATGTTTTTTCTGCAGCTTTTAGTAAACAAATGTCTGGTGATCCGTTCATGAAGGTCTTGTCTTTCCTGTTGTATGATGACAACTATCTCCCAGTTGTGCTCCTTTGTTTTTACCTTGTCACATGCTGCTCTTCATCTGGTGCATCTTCAAACACCTGTGCAAAAACATATTGTATAGGCATAATGTACTGTTGTCACTTTCAGAAAACCAGTAAAGATTAATGATGAGCAGCCAAAGTTTGAAGACAGAAGGAAGGTCCCTTGTTGTAAAACATAGATCAAGCAATTCCAACCAAATTGTTCACAAGTGAAAATAGACATATGACACCTAAATTAAGCTTTCGTCCCCTATTGCAGCTTAGTCATAGAAATCTTCGATCCAGGATACAGATGGCAAAAATAACCTACGTCTTAAATGATCTCTACTCTTTTCAAAACTGAAAATTAAAATGGATTTACCTTAACCCAAAAAAAAACACTCATAACTAACAAATTCCAGATTTAACCCCGAACACCATGACGTTCACCTATTAAAACTTGCATGCTTGTGAAGTGGTATAGACAAGAAACAATGCTCCAAGGTTTTTTATGAGGATAAAGGAACACTGTTCATATTCTCTTTCTGACTTATCCCAAGGTAAATATGAAGCACAAGAAGGACTATTAGTGGAGTGAATATTTAGGTTTTAGTAGTAGGTGTAGTAGTAGGTTTTAGTGTAGGTGTAAAGGTAACACCAGAGGCAGCGGGTCTGAATAGTGTTATCACTTTCTGGGTACTTAGTGCGGTTAGGTCTGTAAATTGCAAAAACAATTGAAACATAATGACAGGTAGTAATTCATAAATATATATATATTTGGCAGGAGTAACACTTTAGTTGGCTGTCCGATGCAGCCCAATAATGATTTAATGCTAGATTTATTTATGGCCAACTTGTTATAATTACATTAGCAAAGGAGGAAAACGGCCTTGGCACTAGTGCAAAAAATGTAGTGTAGCTTGCCAACACAACGACATTGTTACGAGATTCATTTTTTTAATAAGCATGCAAACATCTATCAGTATGATAGCATTTAATGGCTAACTAGTGCCACAACAGCTGTAAGATTTTGGGTAATGTAAGTTCTTTTTTAGAAAATCTACAGAATTCTTTTGTGCCCTGGACCTGCTGTATAATGTACATACAGCTTATTGCTTGTTAATGAGAAATAGCTGTCTGACTAATGAGGTACTTCTTTCAATTATGGTAACCTAAGGACCTTACTGATCTTTTGTGTAACAAAAGGATTGGCAGGTACTCTTCTGACTCTCTGGTTTCTTTCTAAATCATTGTGACATGCTCCACACACAACATACAAGTTGTCTTCCAGACCCCCCTGAATGTCAAAGGTTTCTCTACCTCCTGAGCTACATCCAGCTTTGGTGCATGGTCATTGTTAAGATAGATGCAGTTCCTATAATTAAATAAATGTAATCTTCTTTTACTATTTCATTCTTATTTATTCACATTATTATTATTATTATTATACAGGATTTATTTAGCGCCAACATATTACACAGCGCTGTACGTTAAATTGGGATTGCAAATGACAGACTAATACAGACAGTGATACAGGAGGAGAGAACCCTGCCCCGAAGAGCTTACAATCTAGTAGGTGAGGGAATTTCACACACAATAGGATGGGGGATATTTAGTGGGGAAGTAGTGATGGTTTCAAAAGACAGAAGAAGACGGGTAGGCAAGTTTGAAAAAATGGGTTTTGAGTGCTCTTTTAAATGAGCAGAAAGTAGGAGCAAGCCGAATAGGACGAGGAAGACCAACATTAAAATCACCAAGGATGATGGTGGGCAGGTCATGGGAAAGAATGTGTGGGAGCCAGGATGCAAAGTTATCCACAAATTGTGATACTGGGCTGGGGGGGCGGTAGACAACAGCAACAATGAGGGGTAAGGGGCCAAAGAGTCGGACAGAGTGGACTTCAAATGAAGTGAAAATGAGGGTGGGGTAGAAAGGACTCTGTATGTACAGTTAGGTGAGAGAAGGAGACCCACACCACCCCCTACTTTGTTGCCAGGTCTGGGGGTATGTGTAAAGTGCAGGCCTCCATAGGAGACACCAGCAGCAGAGGCAGAGTCAGAGGAGAAAAGCCAAGTTTCAGTGAGAGCCAGAAAGTTCAGAGACTTCAGAGTTTCCAGCGGTACAGCAAGTCAGCAATAGCATTAATGCCATACCAGACAGTCAACTGAGCCCATTATTATTTCTATACTAGAGTACAGCATGGGTGTGTATTGGATACATTTTACTGTGACATCACGTGTTGCGTAACAGTAATGCAGTATAATATATCTAATTTACATTTTCGCCCATAATGCGTAATACCATACTGCCATGATACAGATATTTTGTTTGAATTTGCTATTAAAGGTTATTATATGTAATAATTTCTTTACCATGTTTGTCTTTGTTATGTCACAAATATAATTTGTGACAGTTTATGCAAATATTGATGGGTTGAATTTGAAGTGTACAAAGAGAGATAACACAAAGACTTGAAAGATTATATTATTTAATAATAAGACAGATAGACAAAACTATAACAAAAGATACTTAGTTGCGGAAGAAAGCTGAATTCACCCAAGGAGTCTGCCAGAAATCAATCACTTGGCAGATGATCAAACATGTTGCATCCAGTTAGTTCTGGTCAAGACTAGTTCATTAGGAATGGTACTGTGTTTTTAACTACTCAGGAACTAAGACAATAGCCAGTGTTTGAACAGTACTGACCAATGATCATCCCTTAAACCAGTATTTTACTGATAAAAGGATATCAGTTAAAGGATTTACTGCATTCCTTTAGGATGACCTCATATATGGTATACACATACCAGTATATACTGGTAAAGCATTATTGTTGGTGAGACATAATTGACATTAAATAAACTTGTGCTAACCCAATAGTCTTAAACAGTCCTGCTGCATCACATGTCTTTGTGCCTGGTGGCTGGTGCTGTGACTTTGCACCAGCTACTTTGATACCCTACATTGTTTCTTTGTGATTTCTGACCTGACCTGTGTCTGACCACGTGTGTCTGCAGCCTGCCCTGACCTGTGCCTGGAATCTGACCACATCTGCCACCTGCCCTGACCTGTGCCTGGAATCTTACCACATCTGTCTGCCGCCTGCCCTGAACTGTGCCTGGACCCTGACTTCGTCTGTCTGCTGCCTGCCCTGACCCTTCCTTGGCCTGGGACTGCATTCGCCTGCCGCCTGTTTCCACACTGAGGCCGCTCCAGCCTTCATCGTCAGGTAGTGTGACCCTGAGGGTCGCAACTTGGTGTCATTCAGCAGCAAAGAACTCGGTGGCCTCTAGGCTATCGGCCTATCACCGCTTGTGGTTTTCCCTGGTGAAGACCTGATGTCGATTAGACTCCACATCTTGGACAATCCTGCACTAACTGCCTATGGAGTTTCTGACATGCTCCCATGGAGGAGCAGTGTGATTATGTGGAAAATATTAGATCTTGATTTTCCCTTTAAATATAACAAATGGTGTCCCTTTAAAATATCTTTGTTGGAAATTGTCTCTCTAACACAGTGTTTTTCAACCATTTTTGAGCCACGGCACATTTTTTACATTAAAAAAATCCTGCGGCACACCACAAATCAAAAGTGTTACAAAATTACACTTTGTAGCTAATTCTCGCCTCTAAAAATAAACAAGGCGCTTGAGCTACCTACTGCCACCCACTGACATGGAAGAGTATTACATTACTCTGCCAGTCACTACAGCACAGGCACTCGACAATGGTAATTGGATAATTTCCCACGGTACACCTGAAGATCTCTCACGGCACACTAGTGTGCCACGGAACAGTGGTTGAAAATCACTGCTCTAATAGACCAGAGTCATACATTTCTCCTTTATCAGAAAGTTCTTGATCTGACAACCAGCATTCTCCAGACCCTGTAGTTTATGACACCCATTGTAAAAGTTGGGGTTTTGTGTCTCCAGGGGTCATAAAACTCAGATAAGGCTAGCAGAGTAGCCTTGATTGAACTCATGTATTCTGATGTATTCTGAAACACATTTATTCATAATCTTTATATTTCCAATATACCATTCTGTATAAAGTAGTAGTTTATTTGTAGCTGGATCATTATGGTGAGCATTTTGAGACCAAGGACTAGTCTTGTAGGCTAATCCTGAAAAATATATGTAGCCTATCCTGGTCAACCATAAGTCCCAGACATGCCTAGTTTGGTCTCTGTGAACTCATTATTTTGTGGTGATTAATAATCTGGGGGTTAGCAGTTCATAAAACCTGTACTTGTGAAAATTAATAGTATCTAGAACAAGGGCATTTTGGGAAGTGTCCACAGAGCATCATAACCCATGTGGACACAGCCCTTTAAACAGCCCCCAACCAGCTGTCATTGGATTGTTGTATTAGTACCACCTCTGTTGTTGGCCTAGAAAAAGCCATGCAGAGACAGCTCTCACTGACATCACTAAGTTGCTAAGGACAGCGACACTGACACATTGAGCACTGCAGGGAGCCCAGTGACTCTGAATAATAACTTGGACTTTACACAGCAACCTGGACAAAGGCAAACCAACTCTACCTAGGTATTATTTCACAGTGTTCCCTTTTTATTTTATGCTGTTGCTATAGTTCTGCTATCGTTCTGTTATTGTCTTAGATTAGTCCTTATTTTTCTATAATTTGTTTATGCACTGTTTTTGTATGTTTTTACTTATTAAACACTTTAAAAAGTGTAAGCTGAATCTTTGAATGCTCTAAGTAGAAATAGTGTAACTTGCTAACCTGAAATGCTACTATAACATTGTGATTTCTGAGACCTCCCTGTCTGGAGTGGCAGTGGGTGACACTAAGGAAGCAGAAGCATAACTGCGGTTGTCAAGGGTAACGGTGTGTGCCGTCCAAGCACATGGTGGCAGTCTACCTGTGATGGTGTGTTTGACAAGGGTTACCAGAACTGTGAACCTTGCCCTGTGACGGCCCCTCTTCAGCCTGCTGATGTGTGGACTGTCGCTGAGCGTGCTGGAAAGTCTTTGCGCAGGGGTGCAGGCTGAGAGGGCGTTCGTCACAAGCGGAACCTTCTTTGATGTCAGACATCTCCTAAATCCAACCGAGTGAAGACTGTTTACTTTTTCTGAAATACAGGGAAATGTTTTTTGCTCATAACCTCATTCTATGCAAATCTTCAAATCAGGCACTATATACAGTCCATCGAGCCTCTTTCAGGGTTCCCAGCTTTTACCCACTTTTAGAGACTCTGTAGAGATGGCCTGTACCTCAAAGGGTTTGTTTCCTCCATTTATGAACTTCTCTATGCAGAAGACCACAGCATGAACACAAAATTCTGTGAAGGTGGTGTATTGGGGAGGGAAGTGTCTTTGAAGGAATGGTCAGATCTGTGGACCTCAGCCAACAGAATTTCTATATATGTGACATACAAAAAGAATAGCTACAAAATTTTATTCCGCTGGTACTATACCCTAGAGGTTCTTCATCAACTCTTCCCTACAGTAGATCTATCATGCTGGCTCTGTGGGGCTGACAGGGGTACCTTGGAACACATTTTCTGGGAATGCCCGCTGATTTATTGTTTCTGGACACAGATGGGGAAGCTTATTGCTGATGTTACTTTGCTTGATCTAACACTAGGTATGTTGGCGCATCTGCTGGGTGTTAGGAGGCGCTCTTTGGGTTGACAATCCCAGGTAGTGCCCCACTGCAGGAGGGCACCCTTAGTCTTTTACCTCCAGGGGCTGTGCTCGCAGCAAAGGAGTTTAAAGATTTAGTGCCCTGCGTCTTGCAGCTTCCTTGTCTCCCTCTAGATGTGTTTTTCCTCTCGGCATGCCCTGCACTGGGACTGCACAGCTGAGGGGAATTTGGAGCTGTGGTGCAGCTGATTTTCAGAGTGGTTCCTGTGTAATCCCATGCTGTCATTGGCTGCTGGGACTTTTTAGCCTCTCTGCTTCCAGTCTTCTTCGCCTGTTGTAGTGTTAGCTGGGCTAATCTGTGCTGGAGAGATCTGTGTGTTTCCTGTCAATGACTTTTGCCTGTTCCCTGACATTTTGTTGAACTCACCCTGGACCGACCTGTGTCTGTGACCCCGACTCTGCCTGTGCCTACTCCCTTGTAGCTTGCTTGAGGGTTTGACCTTGGCTTGTATTTTGGATCACCTGATATTCTTGTGCTGTTATCTGTGGGCTCCTCATTTGCTGCCAGTCCATCCCCAGACACCATCCTTTGTGCATTAAGTCCTGGGGGCAACCAAGTGCTTGGAGATGCAACTTGTCTCAGAGCCAGGGGGGGGGGGGGGCTTACTAAAGGTGAAGACTGTGGTGATAGATTGTGGGAGTGGTGTCTGGTGAGGACTGGTGCTGGCCAGGAACTTACACTGGGCTTACCCATATCCCCAGCCCCACCTGGTCCACGGAATTGAATCTCTAACATTCTTCTGGCAGCCCGCTCCCTTATAGCCTCTCACTGGAAAAGCACAGTACCCCCATCCAGAGAGCACTGTAAAGCAGGCTTGGGGATATTCATTTAATTTAATACCTTACTGCCATGTTACAAGAGAAAGATTGACCAAATTTCAGAAAGTTTGGGATAACTGGAATGTCTATTATTTTATCCTTACTTCTTAACTGGTCACGAGAGTTGTCCCTCCCCCCCCCCCCCCCCCCCAACCCCACCACTGTCCAGCGTCGATCAAAAAAAAAAAAAAAAAAACCCCCCCCCCCCCCCCCCCGGCCCTTCTACCCCCTGAACCCTCACCCTTTTGTTGCCTGTTAACTATTTATAATTATACTTCGTTTGGGCTGCCCCATGAGAGGAACACCTTGTTAGACAAGACGTTTGCCATTTCTTTGCTATGTTACACAAGTTTTATTATTTCCAAATGCCTCTTTCCACTTTTAGGTGATGGACATTTACTAAAATTTAATTCTGTGAGGACAAGGACTTTTCTGTTGTACCAATGTTTATATTAATGCCTCTCCATGTCTGTACCTCTGTACAGTTGTTATATGGCAAAATGCTACCTTCCCACTCATCCCTTTCCCATTCTTTATAGTGTTTTATGTTTACACCCTTTTCCCTTTTGTTATGTATATTTTGTAAAAAATAAATATAAAATAAAACAAAAAACATTATACAACCAAACCATCATAAACATAACAAATATAATACCAGATTCCACTCAACAACATTCCCAGGTTGCTGGTCCTCCAAGGCATTAACCACATCAATTGGGATCTGTACCAACCTTATATTGCTGCTCCCAGCTTCACCATCACCTAACACGGGAACAATATCAAAACAACTTGTAGCCTATCCCACACACAAACTTATTTCACCTCCTTTTTAAACCATTCAGGAGACTGCACACCAAAGATGGGTCCTCCACCCCAATTTTATTGACACCAAAAAACACTGCCCTTGAAGATCTTACCTGCCAACCCATCCCCAACCATTACCCACCATGTGGCATCCTAAACATGAACCTCTGCCTGATCACAGGGAGGGAGGGTGCGAAGTTCTCATTGGCACAGCTAAACTTTTTGAATGATCTCACCTCTCTATCCCCTCACCTTTAAAAATCTGCAGTGTCTCAGATCAACCAGCATGGTTACAGCAGTGGAGCAGTGTCTGCACTTTCCACTATCATAGTGTGCAGAACCTCTTACTTCCCTCTTTCCCCATGGTCACTCTTGACTCAGCTTGGGCTAAAGAGAAGACACAACGATGCAGGTGGATGTTAGCATGCAGGTTGTCACCATCACTGTCAATAGATTCTACTGTAGTGAGGGCTTTGTGGAACAGGGAAAAGGGGAATCTGCAATTTCTGCCAAGAAAGCATTTTCTTTGATGGTGTAGTGTGAGTGGTGCAGGTCCCTTTAGGACCTAGATCCGCCACTTCAGCACATAGGTATGAATGGGCCCCCACAATGCCCTTAAATTATCAGGACACATGTCAGCATTTCAAAGACAAAATAATATTTTAAGTAGTTAAATGTGCTTTTTTTTGGCAGGGTCTGTTTTTATCCAATTCACAAGAAATTGAAAGTTTAAAAGGATTTTAAAAAGGGTTTTTGTGCATATTGATAAAGATTGCATACAGTAAGTTGATTTCTTTCATATGTAGATCTAAAAACCATTAAATAACTATAATTTCTCTTTAAGGCTTTGTGTTTAATAATCAGTTATTTTATGTTATTTACTGACAGTTGGATGGGCAGTACTCTGTCAACAATTTCCTGTCTCTCTGATTTCTAATATTCATTGTTGAAGGATAACAGTATGTGGTCACATTTACTGGCTGTCAGTATATGTAAATTAAGTCTGTAAAATAGGCCCGGTGCATACATGCTGTGATCAATCATAAAGAGGTAATACAGATTCATATCATTGGACTATTCATTCTTTCTCATCTTATCATTTATCTTACAAACTCCAAATCTCTCTTTTCACTCATTTAGAATTAAAATTACCTGAAAATATGAGGTACAGTCATTACAGTTATATGCTATGTATATTGATTTTACCCTATGTATAGGTCAAGTCTGAAATACAAAAAAGAAAGAAGAAGAAAAATATCTTCATTTTGCCACTGTAGCTATGATAGGTAATAAAATAGTTTGATATTTTACAAACATAACTGATGTATCATTATGGAGCCTCAGTATATACCACAGATAAGTCATTTCATGTCTTCCCCTATAATGTGATGGTCTATAATACTATCAGATACTATTAGATTTACCATCTATGCAGTTTCTGCTAAATGTGTTAATTTATATGAACAATTAATTGTTTGAATAGTTTACAAACTACAACAGTGTAACATGACCACTACTAATACATTAAGCTTAGAAAAAAGCACTGGTATTTGTCCTTTGGCTGACTTGTTACCCATACTACCTCCCTATGCCCGTTCCCTTTTACCTATTTATGGAGAGAATGCAGAAGGTGAGACAGCATGCAGACCCTATTGGTTTCCTTAGCATAGTGTTGAAAGTAACATGGAGGCACAATACAACCTCCAACCACTGCCTTTGATGGCTAGCTGTTATTAGCCAAGTCACTCACTAATCAACATAGCCATATCACCAACTCAGCTTACCAGTTCAAGGTACAATTTGAAATTAGATTGCTCTTAACTTGCATTTTTGCAAAGTGAAGCTGTGCCTAGACCAAACACAGTAAAGTTTTTATATTTTCTGAACAAATAGTAACATTTCCCCCCTCTTGCTTACGGTATATAGAAAACCCCACCTTTCAGGGGCACTGAAATATTAGCATTTTTATTTGCATTCCTTTGAAACAGAATCAGGGCAGTCTGTATTCTTCTAATGTTTACACACAACAGGTGTTTCTAAGATGTTGGAATCCAACTGAAATCTGACTTTATAGTCTTTGGTATGATCTTTGAGGACTTTTACAAATAGTACAAGCAGATAGAGAGATTGGGGATGGCTTGATTTGAAGAACTTTACTGCTAGTTAAAGCAGGATGAAGCCCACACTTCCCACCTATCCCCCTTCCATTGCTGCCAGCTTTTTCTTTTTTTCTTCCTTCTTACAATATTTGGCCATCTTGATTGGCCATGCTGTGATGATGTAAATTGCTTAAGAGTTTAATAATTCCTGGCAAACCAAAGTGAACACTGAGAACGTGCAGCTCAGCGTTTTGCCTAAAACCTAGAGGGATTAGGCAGGTGAGATAGATTATTGCAGAAGGGACATTGGCTGTCCCTTTCTGCATTAATGTCCTGCCTGATCATGTATTCTATGTATATAGTGGGACTATTTTTGTACAACAACAAACATTGCAAGCAGGCAGTTACATAATTCCAGGCTGGCCATCAAGTTGGCTGAAGACCTGAACCTCCAAGAGGATGAAGTGAAGATGCCAGCACTGGGGATAAAATACGTAGAAGTAAGTTTAGTTTCCTTTTAAGATGGTGCACTGGTGCACATTAATATTAGCTAGGTCTCATTTTTGTAACCATGCTGAGGCAGAAGTGCAGGTATAGATCTGCAAACAAAAAATAAACCCAATAGAAAAAGTTAAGCTTACCCCTTATATTGAATTAATTTAATATTCTATACAATTACAGTAAGACAGAATTTCACACATCATCCTGATCATTGGCCTGCTGTGCTGGAATTAAATAAAATTTCGGATTACTACATGAAATAAATCCTTTCTTGCTTTGAAATATGCCATACTGTGATGGGGCATTCAGATATTTCCCTTGTTTTTATTGTACAGAAATCAAAAATCAGTAATCCTGCACACGCAGACCTTTATCTCACTTTCCTGATTTGCAAAGTGCACTGTGCATCAGTAGCATGATATAAATGCAAACATATGTCCTGTACAAACACAAGGTTTTGCTTCTTAATACTTCTGCTCACATTGGCAAACAGACACTTTCGTTATGAGACACATACACGTGTTATGTACAGTGCCGTTTTTTTTTTCTTCCCTGCATTCCCAGGCTCTAATAGAGGAGGCTGCTTGAATGAGAAGGAGGCCTCACTGGAATTTCCTGAGACAGCATTGACTTTTTCAAGCAAAACATACCCTAAACACAGATGACCTTTTGTAGACAGGCAGGAGGATATTTTTATTTTTTTCTAATTTTTGTTGGTTTTATTTTTCGGTGGTACATTCTTGCAAAGCAGACTTTATGTCCTTTCTCACCACGAGAACCTGTTCTTCCAAGAGCTCAAATATTCACAAATCATTTCTATAGGCAGTTGGCGAATGATGCCTAATGCTTGTCTTTTGCTATGGTTTTATATAGTATATAGGTGGTTTAATATTATGTATTAAACACAAACTCTCACAAATAAAAATCTGGGTTCCCAGCTTAAGCCAAATATTCTATTTCCCTCACTCTGATTTATTGCAGGACCATGAAGGTGGTAGCTGGGTCTCCAGACTATCCACCAAGCTTTAGGCTCTTGCTTAGGATGTGGTGTGAATAATCTGGTTTTAGTGACTGGACACCTAAGCAAACAGATCTTACTAAGATAAGAAAAGCACAACATTTATGATCTACGTCATACAAATATCTACTAGAATATCAAAAAATATGACTAATTCCTAGTGGCGAAAAAAATTGGTTGTATGGCATTTACTTCAGGGTTACTTACAAAAAGAGTTCAGACTGTTAGCAAAAATTAATTATTAACTTGAATGGGAATTTTCTCTTTAAGTCAAACCCATCGTTTGCAAACATCTAACCAAAGTCAATGCAGTTTTCAAACTTTACATAAACTACATTGGGCTTCTATTTATAAAACTGGGAATCAGACATTCCCTCAAACATTCCCTTGTGGGAATTGTCCAGGTCTATGTGCTTCTATGGCAGTAGTTTGAAAGAGTTCAGACTGTTAGCAAAAAATTAATTATTATTTTGAATGGGAGTTTTCTCTTTAAGTCAAACCCATCGTTTGCAAACTCAATGTCACCAATGTAACCAAAGTCAATGCAGTTTTAAAACTTTACATAAACTACATTGGGCTTCTATTTATAAAACTGGAAATCAGACATTCTTTCAAACATTGCCTACATCTTGAAACAAGCGGCCAATACCAGATGTAACCTGAAACTGGAGGAGCAGTAAGTTTTTCAGCTCTTCTATAACTCTTTTTTATTCTCCCCTGCAGACTGGTAACATAGCTCTATGCTAATATTTATGTATAAGTGCACAATAATACCAAGTATTAAAGTTTTGTGAATATTTTGGCCTTTTGACTTCTTGTATTAGGTAGAGTTTAAATCATTTTGTATATTTCAGGCCACTATGCAGTGTTTTGCATACAAAAAGAAAATCCAGAATTGCATATTGACAACCTCGAAGACAAAATTGATCTGCATCATTAACTGCTTGAAAAATAGCCAAGTCATCTTTTTAGGAATACTAGCTGTCTCTCATTTTTTCTCACCTGCAAACTTTTTACCTTTTTAACAGGATAATATGCTTTATATAGATGAATTTTTAGTATTAACATTCACATTACTAGAATTAAAGGAGATAATATTCTACTATTTATCCCATACAAGATATTGTTTGCCCTGCCACTGACCACTAAAGTTAGAGGTATTCTTTTTTCAACTGATCACCAATATAATAAAACCATTGACAGTCAATGTATGGTGATTTTTCATCCCAATGATCACCAAAACAAAAGGCATTTTTTAACTAATGACCACCAATTTAAGGGAGTATATTGTTCCTACTGACCACCAATCTATGGAAACAATTTTCAGTCCACTAAACACTAATGTAAGGGGCATTTTTTGTCCACTTTACCACCAATATAAGAGACATTCTGACTTCCACCAATGTTAGGAGCAGCCGTCCTTCTACTGATCATTAATGTAAAGGGCATTCTTTTTCCCTCTGACTGAAATAGGTTTATTTTTTTCCTTATTTACTTTTTTTTTTTTTTATCGGTAAGAGGTATAAATAGTTGGCAATACAAGCCAATACAGTACAAAAAGGGCACACAAAAGCAAAGAGTTTGTAACTAGTTTTGCCTATGGCCTGTTTTTCCCCATGGTTTACCTGTGAACCAAGTCTTTATGTGGAGGTAGTTATCTCGGCAAGGGCAGAGATTTTTGCTTCCTCATGTAAAAGTCTCTAGAAAGGAGGAAATGAGAAGGGCAATAGTGGAAACACCAAGTCCCAATTCAAATCTCAGTAGAAGAGAGAGGCAGCAGTGCCTTGGATCCCACACTTCAAAAATATAGTTATAACGTGTGAGCACATATTAAGCACATAATAATATTATTATACATAACATACATAAATTTTAAATAAATACTCTGGGTGGGTTAATCGTGTTCCACCACACCCTAACCTTCACAAATACCAAAAAGTTTTCTTTCCCCAACAGGGAAGATTTGCAAGGGTTTTAATGGTGCTAAATATCATCATTGACATCACAATATCTGTTAAAAGCGATTCATTGCAGTTTATTATATAATATAAAAAACATATCAAAAAGAGTGCTTGCAAAATGCAGGTAATCACAATTTAGCAATCACATATTTTATATTGATACAGAATAACTTTTACAGTTCATAACTCGTTTCACCAGTAGGCTTCAGAAGGACACTGCTTTATTAGTACCGCATCTATGTATTTGTTCAGATAGTAGTTGATGATTAGGTTAGTATTGAGTCATTAAAGCATTGGTGATAGAGAGCAAGATTGTTTATTTAAAGTCCATAACACAGACTTTCTTAGGCGGTAAAGAGTGACGTGACACCACGATCCTATAGGTAATCTCTCTTATTGCACCACAGTGTGTATAGTTAAAAAGATCGAATAACACCTAGTAGTATTGTCTTCAAATTTAGAACAAAATAAAGCACCTTTTTTGTTCTTTAATGTGCTTGTTCTGCTGGGGTCACTCTCTCACTGCTTCCTGTCTCATCCTGTATCAATATAAATTATGTGATTGCTAAATTGTCATTACTTCTTGCATTTTGCAAGCACTCTTTTGATATGTTTTTTATAATAATATATAATAATAATATACAAAAAATTACAAGTTTCTCACTGTAATTAAAAACCACCAAATTGTTGATATATCGTTAAAGTGTTTTTATGGTGACCCACAGTCTTAACTCTTGGTCAGTATAAACTTTATCCCAAGTTGCTCACACTGAGATATTTAAACACGTGGTAAAAATGACCATAGAGGCTGAAAATGTGGTCCAAAACAGATATAAGATTAATAACAAATACAAGAATAGCTGAAAATGACAGGCTTACCAAAGTGGGTAACGAAAAACATTTCTGAATATAGCTGCTCTAAATTCAGAGTCCTCATAAAACCATCCAGGTGAGAGAACATCAGTGTAAAGAAGGAATGTCAGCTTTCCATAACACACAGTTTAATGTGTTATCCAAAACTAACTGAGCCAGGTGTGTGTGTGTACACATAAACCAACGGTGCCCAGGACATTGCAAAATGAATGCATGCACTATATACCCATACATGGCATGAATAGAACCTTAGAAACGGGCCCAAGCTGTTTTGTCTGCACATCTGTAACTGAAAATTAGAATACAGAACAGGGGGTGCCGTGTCACCGAGTTCTAAATTGACTTTCAAAAATGCCCTACAGCAAAAACAGGTGACAGTTTATGGCTCATCCATTACTGGACTGTCTTTATTTAGTGAGGAAAAAACATTCTAAACTCCTATTTAATGACTGCTTCATGTTATTACAAACAGTATGTAGTTAACATAAAGGCAAATTTACTGCTGTTGTCATACTGTTGCCAAACAGCACAACAATACCATTTAACTATCTAGTAATATACATTCATAATAAAAAAAAATAATAGTTTAGGGTGATATATTTTACAAAGTTCTATGTTTTTAAAATTTATTTTTTTATAACCTTTTAAATTATTTATAAAAAACTAACACTGGCCAACTATTCCTGGCCAAGCCTATTAGGGGCAAAAGTTGATTGGCCAAGTTGGATTTTTCTAGATAATAATTATTGCTTCTTCCAGGACGGTTGGCTTCCTTTTTTGGTCTCCATAGGCACAGTGATATAAATTTGCCTGCTTTGAACTTACATGACATACATGCTTTTTTCTAAGAATGTGTTTGCTGGTTACATTGTGCATGCACGGCTTGCCGCTTCCTAATGTCTGACAGTAGCTTTACCCTTCTTAAGCCTCTGGCTTTTGATATCTTCTGCTGAAAAAATGACAGCATGAAGTCCTGCCTTTCATAGGATGAAGGGAATAGATCTGGTCATTTCTTTCACTGTTACAGATATAAGTGTTCTACCATCAAAGCAAATAACAAGACACACATGAATAAATGGTAAATATTTCCAAATCTTTAAATTTCCATTTTAAAATATTATGTGCATTTTTCTCAATCCACTTAGCAAATCCAACTTTGCATAGTGGCATGTAAACTAGTTCAGCACTGAATATGCATCACAGATGTAAACAGTAGAAAGGGTTCAATTTAGTTTTCAAATGAGCTGATTATCCAGCAAAGCAATGCTAGATACTATACCGATCAGCTTACTCAGCCATATAAATCATGTAACATTTACTTTTACAATTGTATGCCACAGATAATGCTGTTTAAGTAACTTTTCTACAGATCCAGTATTACTTCTGTTTTACTCAACACAGATTGTTCGCATTTGAAACTAGATGGATGGTTAGCAGCCCTGTATTACTTTATGAAAGATCCAGATCCCATTAGTGCACTCCATATTGAGAATGGTTTCCCTTTTTGTCTTGCAAACATTTTCCTGGTTCTTTAAAGTATAACTCCATTTTTGTACAGAAAAAAAATACATCAATAGGTGATCAAATTAAATTGCCAATTTAAGAAAATGCCCTACAGCAAAAACAGATGACAAATATTTGCATATTCCTACCTTTCTCTTTCTACCTTTCTGTTCTAAATAAATATAGTGCGGTTCACTATAAAGAGCTGGTACACTACATATGCTTAATAAAGAATGCTGCAGTGTATACATTCCTTTAAACAACGATGAACCTTTAGGGGGTGTCTAATGAATTAAAGGCACCTAAACAGGCACGAGTGGAGTGATTGATTGATTGACTGAAACTGATTTAGCTTATGATCTTATTTTAATATAAGGTCTAGAAAAATTAAAATGAGCTTATATAACATGACATTTTTGCAGAAATCTCCTAATCTTTAAAAAACATTTCTGGAAAAATAAAAAATCTTCATTGTACTGTCTTGCCCAGGGGTCACTCTGCTTTAGTGTTTAGTTTACCATCTTAAGAAAGGCTGGCTGAAGTGTACAGTCTAAATCTACATGCACACATCAGATAACTTTGACCCGAAATATACAGCTGTACCTCAATATCATTCACCAATCTGTTCAGGCAGATCAACAAATGAGGGGGAGGACAAGCGGAAAGCCACTTGCTTGTCCTCCCCTCTCTAATTACCATAATGGCACTGTGTGTACAACATTCCCGTTCTTCTGTTACTAGAAGCGATCACGAAAGATAATTTCCAGTCACAGTAATCTGACATCTGTACAGGGCTTAAAGAGTGAAAAACTTTGTTGAAGATGTCCTAGTTCAACCCTCAACAAACTGAAGAGAACAGCCATAATTCCAGGTACCAGAATGACAGGCAATCTTGATTTAACCTCCCTAGTGGTCTAATTCTGTGCGAATTTCCATGCAAAAAGTGGTACAATTTTTTGCATTGAAATGTATTTTTTATTGTAGGCTATAATTCTTAGCCATAACTCACCGATATTTATTAAACTTAATACATTTATTAATAAACTTTAAAAAACAAAACACAAAAATCTGTTAAAAAAATAAAAAAACATATAAAAACGTTTAATGTAAGTGTACAGTAGCATGTATAATATATATATAATATAATTATATATAGATTATATGAATATTTCTTTGTATTGGACTCAATACAGCTATTTTGTTTTGAATCCAATACAAAATTATTTGAATTTCCAGCCGATCCACCCGCCGGCACCGACGCATGCACCGAAGTCACCGGGAAACCCAGAGGATCATCGCTGCGTTCGCTGGAGATGGAGGAGGAAGGACTTGTCCCCAGGACCTGCGTGACCAGCAGGATGATGGGAGATGACAACGTGCAAGGTAAGTGGGTTTTTTAGTTAAAAGCTACCCCGAGTGTTTACCCCTGTTTGCAGGTAAAATTCACCCCGAGTCACACTCGGGAATACCACTTGGGGGGTTAAAGAACAACCCAAAGGTAAGGGCAGACAGTTGGCCTGATTTACTAAAGTTCTCCAAGGCTGGGGATGATACACTTTCATCAGTGAACCTGGGTGATCCAGCAAACCTAAGCACATTACAGGCATAGCAACTGGGTGTTCTGACAACATATCACTAAGCTAGAACCCAGTGCTAGAACACAGAGGTCACAGTGTAGGAACACTGATGCTATAAAGTATAGGCACCAGTTAGTGATACATTGTTCTATATTTGCTGCCATGTTACTTCTGGGAGGGGGTAGCACAACAATTTCTGCTGTGAACTTTGAGGGGAAAGTGCATTACAGTGCCTGCACCTATGAAGGTCATTGATGACAACTCATTTACTGCTCCATTGAGAATATGAAAATGTGTGAATGTATAAAGCTTGGACACTAATTCATTTTAAGCAGACACTAATCAAAGTCTGGCTATATCAATTTAAACTAGGTCTCATTGCAGTGCATAATGAGAATTCTAAGGAACTATAGAGTGTGCAAATACAGATTCCATTGAAAAATCCTCTAGTATGTAAAGATGTTAGGAAATTTGCCAAAATTTGCATTCTGTTAGGGTTGACTGGATAACAGAAATCCTAAGCCAACAACACCTAAATCACTCACTGAATCATTTAACAGACTAAAGATGAGGATATACAATTTGCACAAACTGCACTTCTCTTCAGAAAGAAATGGTTGGTTGAGAGGTTTTTCTGTTCAAACGATGTTGGATCATCTATTCTCTCACTAAGTCCACTGTGGCAGGAGAAAACTACTGAGAAGCAAAATAATCATGAAACAGCAAAAAAGCTATGATAATTGCTAACAAATGCCGAATATCCTCAACATAGTGCTGCAGAATATATGGTAGCTAATAAGTTAAAAATTATTCATAATGGCAGTCAGCTGAGCATGCCAGTTTATCATAGTGGAGAGAAGGGGAAAGTACAACTCGGTCAGTGCTGGTGTATCGGGGCTCTATAGCATTTAAAACAGGCTTCCCTACTTGTTCATTCCTTCCTCACAGTAGCTGGTAGGCTCTAAAAGACTCAAGACCTTTACCCAATTCTGTCATTTTTTCCCAATTTTGTAGAACCGTAATTTTTTGACAAAAATGTGTTTACAAAAATGTATTTTGTACCTGAAAAGAAACTGCACTGTGTATTTTGTACAATCCTCTCGTGTTCGCAGTTGTTCCACAGTCTGCTGAGCAGAATGAGTAATAATTCTCAGTATTCTAAAATGTGTTTGCTGGAACTGAAGGCAGAAGTCTTAAGAGTGTTCTTATTACTGCAATGGCATCATATATATAAAAAGGCAGAATGCAATAAATATATATTAAAAATATTTGTTGTGCTTAAAAGTATTACTGCATCTCACAAGTGACTTTGAAGTTTAAATTTACAACATATTTAAAATGAAATCCTAGAACCTCAAGCTCTACCTAACAAATGTTTACACTGAGAGCAAAACTGGGAGAGCTTTAGGATGTTTTACCTTCCTTTTTAACACAAAAGTAGTCATTTCTATTCTGATAATAAATTACTGTATGTGACACAGTCACCGAGAAAATAAGATTCACAGAAGTGATATAGCATCAGATTAAAGAACAGGAATGTGTGGGCCAATACACAATGCTCAGTAAGATCAAAAATTTAATTATCTGTTATGTTACTCTTCTTTATTCTTGGGACAATAAGTGATTTGAGTATAAACTAAGGCACAAAATGTGGTCACTACTGCTAGCTTTCAAAACATTAATTAACAGGAATGGCAATAAAATGAATATGATTAAAGACATCCATAATGTGTTACTTTTAAAACAATCCTAAAAAATAGATAAAATCAAATTGGCTTAGCCTGTATATTGATATTAACAAAACAAAAATAATATTCTAATAAATTCTTATATACTGAATGACAATGTTCCCCTTCATATTGCACTAAATTCAGGAACTGTACTAAAGATGGAAAAACAAGGGAGGCAGAGTGTGACGTCAGTGTCTTAAACTGTATGAGGCAACTGTTGCCGAGCCGTATGCTTCAGTATTGTTTCGACCATTACAACAGTCACCTTGCTCCGTGAATACCAAATCTCACACAATTGTTTTATTTTGTTTTTTTCTCAGATGCTCCTTTAGGTAAGTATGACAAACATTTTCTTGCCAGATTAAAGTCATTTTAGGTTATGTTTGATGCACTTATTCCAAATATGGTATTGGTTTTGCTAGATTGGCTCTAGTTTTTGAAATAATAACCTCAATAATAACCTCATAGAAAACTAATGAAACATGAAAATTAGGCAAAATTAAACTAGATATGCCTTCGTATACAAAATTTAATTTTTAAAATACTTAATGTCAATATATTCTATATTCAGTATATTTATAGAACTAATCACAGAGAAGTTATTGAAAAATTCTGTATGATTTCCTTTTATGCTGATGATCAGGACAATCACATTGAAGGCTCCAGCAATAGTCTGCCATCATGTGTCTATCCAATCTGCCCTGATACCTTTCTTCTATCACCTTTATATCTTGATGGAACCTCTACCCTTGTTCCCCACTGAAATCACCAAGGTTTTCTGGAAAGTTTTTCAAATGGCTATGAAAATAGTGTACCTTTATGCTTATAGTAGCACTCAAGTTTTTAAAGTTTAAGAGTAGGTTTTGTATTAGTTCTTCATAATTTTGTGCTTTATGGTTACCCAAGAAGTTCTTGACAACCATGACATAGCTGTGCCAGGCAGAAGCTTCAGTATCACACATGAAACTTTGAAATTTGAATCATTTATCAGTTTCCGAATCTGGGGTCCAATATTCCTGCTTTTAATTTGTCAGTACTCAATCCAGGGAAGAATCCACAAATGTATTTGAAGCAATCACCGTCCTTGTTCAGAGCTCTAACAAATTGCTTCATTAATCCCAAATTTATGTGTAGTGGAGGGAGAATTATTTTTTTCTTTGCCAACTATTGGCTCATTAATGATGTTCCCGGCCCTTTTTTTCATGTTTTCCCTTGAAAGCCATGCTACTTTTTAAAGTGATCCTGCTTTGCCAAGGTCTGCCAGGCTGTAATTGTTGCAAATGGAGCAATAATTGAACAAAGTAACATTTGAAAGAAACAATAATTATTTCAAATAAAAATCATAACTTTGTCAATTACACAAGTCAACAAAAAATAGTTTTTATAATTATCAGAAACCACAGCAAACTTTTCTAAATCATTTTTTTGGGCAGATTTCAGCTATGAATCAAGCATATTCTGAACTCCTTCCTTGTATACAGGAGACTTATGGTTGCCCAGGAAATTTTCACACAGCCACTTGAATGTATCCCAAGCTTCTAGCTCAGCCACTGAGAGATATTGTTTGAAAACATCATCCTGCAAAACAGACTTGATCTGTGGCCCTGTAAATATCCCTTCCTTCATTTTTGCAGTGCTTATGTTTGGAAACTTCTCAACAAGGTACTGAAAAATCATGGAGTTTGATTTACCCATGGCCTTTACAAGGTTCTTTATCAAGCCTAACTTGATATGGAGAGGTGGCAGAAATATTTTATGCGGATCAACCAGAGGCAGAAACTTGGCACTACTTGTTTTGGGCTTTTAGGTATCTCTTGGTAGCCAATCACACTTGACATAATGATCTCCTATAGACCGGCTGTCCCACAGGCTCAGGAAACAGCAATATTTTGCGAATCCTCCTTGCATTCCCATGAGCAAGCCAATGACCTTTAGATCCCCACGGATGTTCCACTGGTGTGTTTTATACTGGATTGCATCAAGTAGTTACTGTTGTCAAAGGACTCCTTTAGGTTAATGGAATTTGCTATCGGTAAACTTGGTTTGGAATTACCAATATGCAGTAAGACTGCTTTCAAGCTTCTTTTAGAGGAATCATTGAAGATTCAGATGCCATTCAGATGGAACATGCTCTTGTGACAAACTGTTAAAGAGTGCATTTATATCATAACAGTAGCAGTGAGCCATCACTAGTGAAGAACGTTGTCATGTTATGACTTCGTTTTCTGTAGTGAGTTACAGTTTTACCCATTGCAAGCAAGTGCTTCTGTTTAAGCCTTGAAGCAAGAAGTTCTGCTTTGTCTTTAGAGAGATTTAGATCACAAACGAGATCATTCAGCTCTGCTTGTGTAAAGGTCTCTGGTTCTGAATCTTCATCGGTCAAGTAGTCAGGATCAGATGATTGGGGGTTGTAACTGGCTGCAACTTCAGCCCATTCCTTATCACCTTCTACAGAAGCAAGTCCATCATGTGGCGGTACTAGAACTGGCAATGAATCATCATGGGGAACAGGCCTAATTGCAGAATCGAGGCTGGGATATCCAGTTTTGTGCTTAGTTTTACCTGAGAATCCACTTTTGTTGATGGGGCAAAAATAGCAGTCGATTAGAAGGTCTCTTGGTTCTCTCCACACCATCGGGATTGCAAATGGATTTAGCCAGTCACGCAGTCCTTTGGAACAACTGGTACAGATACCATGTGGAGCCCAAGATTTATCCTGGTCACTAAGTGGACAGCCGAAATATAATTTGTGTATCTTTCTGTGGTAATTTGGCGACGTGCTTTCGTCATAAATGAACCACACCCGTAACAGAGACTGTCTGGATCATAAAGGAAATTTCTAGGCATAATGAAAAATGAAATCAATCGCAGTTAGTGCAGCCTCTAACCTTAAAATAAGAAAACTGTTGTTAAATGTTGTAATATATAATAAGGCTATTTATAATGAATTTCACACAATATATAATTAGTTGCATCACAAAAACTAGAGGTGCTAGAGAAAAACCGAACACTGATTTGAAATCCACATCAAAAATACTACAAGGCCCACATAAAATTATATCTGATGAAAATGACATGTTGACCTGTGTTACTATTTGATACTATCTTCTATTCAGACTGCTTTTCTTTTCATGGAAAACAAGGTTATTTCTAACTGACCCTAAACTTTTGAACAACAGTATATATACAAAATACCAAATCTTATACAATCATTACATATATTACGCCCACACATTTATCAGATAACAATAGTTTTCAATGAATAATTTTGCAATGCACTGGTCTAAAATCCTCACCAAAACAAACTAAATTCATAGCAATTCAATTCTCTTTATTATTCTATTACCAAACTAATGATAAAATACTATACCCTAATTAATGATGCAACTCCGGCAATTTCTTGCTATGTCTTGATATACTCTAATCCAAGAACTATAATAATGCAGAACGAAACTGCTGTGTGTTTGTTAGACCAATTTTCTTTAAATAATGTGCACATATGTGCATGTGAATTGCCAGCTCTGTTTCTAACTTTTTGCTTCACCACTTCTGTCCTGGCCACTGTTACTTCAGGCATCCCACTCATCCTCTTTGGCCATTAGTCAGCCACAGATGATATAATTCTTGCACATAAGTGGCATCATCCCCAGCCTGTGCATGTTACTAGCATCCTACAGCATCCTGAGAATGAGCAGACAGTGCACACTGCATGCACTGCAGGTCGTTCACAGGAAACCAAAAAACAATACTATGGGGAAAAGGGGAATATGTCTTCTTACCAATAGTTTGGGAGTTTAATTTTAGTTGTTGATTCTGAAATGCTAATCTTATAGTGACATTGTAAAAGGGTATTTGGAAAAAACAGATTCCCACCAGATCTAAATTGCTTGGCCCATTTAGGACAAAGCAATGAGATGGCTCTTAGCTCCTATACCTATCCCACAATTGTGGTTTGGGGTTTGTCCCTAACTTGGTTGATTTCTGCAGAAAATACTAGCTACCTGGCTTTGTGACAAGTTTACATCATTATGCAGTAAGAGGTTACTTGTTTCAGTTAAAAGTAGTAAAGTTAGATTCAACCAGCCAAGTAGCAGTTTCAGGTTGGGAGCAGTAATGACACATTCTATACTTCTCTTTAAGGATAGGAGGAAACAGCACCTAATTAGCAAAATGTTTCCATGCACAATAGCTTATCGGGACTGAATTAGTCAGAAATGTTGGAAAATTTGCAAATCCAGCAGATTAAAATACTTTGTATTTTACTAATAGAATAAATTCTAGTCTTTGCTGGTGCACCAATACAGTTCTTTTTCAAAATTCAATAAAAATTTTTATTGCTTAATAATGTACCAAAACAGTGTTGGGTTTTTTTTATAGTTTCTATGTTTATATATATATATATATATATATATATATATATATTAACATTCTCTGGTGGAGCATCCACAGTCATTGTCACATAGAGACTGCTGCAGAATGTCAGATTTTATAAAGCTCCTCTTGTTAATTCTATACCCCACAGCCATCCTGGTATAACATACAGTATAGTTCTTAGGTAAGCAGCCCATCTTTCAGGTTCAACAATTTAGCTTACTGGATCTGTGTTAACAGGGTTTTGATTACATTAGAACAGTTTTTTTTCCCCATACATGTCAATGGAAATGAAACGGAAGCTTGAAGCAGGTTTTAAAGCAGCTTAAAAGGAAGTCAAATAAAACGCTACCTAGTAGTTATTTCCTACATGAAAGCCAAGGATTCTTAAGATCCAAATGATATCCAAAGTTAAAAAAATGTTTTCTTGAAGATCCTTTTTCTTTTTTTCTAAATTGTAATGCTGCTAAGCACTCTGTGTTCCACAGAGGTGATTAGTTACTCAGAGAACACTAGCACAATAACTAAAATTCACTGAATTTCAATCCTAGATAGATAATGTATATTACATTACATTTCTTCACATATGTCAGCGAAAAAGTTTCTAAATTGAAAGCCTTAGGTGTAGCCACAAAATATGTAAAGAGACCATGTCACCAGCTTAAAATTTTCAGGTTAAAGAAGAGAGATATCAAATTTTGCAATCTTTTTTTCTTTCCATAAACCTGTTATTGATTAGCAATTTGCTTCCAAACTTGCAAGGAAGTCTGGCAACTCCAGAATAGTCAGTTCTCTGGCACAGTCTCCCCTTCTTGAATGAAATGCCACTTTACTTTTCTGAGAGTGCCTAATAACACCATACACCACTATACACAACTTTTTTATGTAGCATTCAGGAGTACAGCAAATGATACTATAGAGCAGCTGTTCTCAACCTTTTTACCTCTGAGGAACCCATAAAATAGTTTTAAATTGTCTGAGAAAACACTCAATTTTTATAATCAATCAATTGGAAAAATATTTTTTGCGTTGTTTGCCAGTGGGAAGTATATCTTCCATACAAAAGTGGTCATAATGCTATAAAGTCTCTCTCATCCAGCTGGCTCTGCAAAGTGGTGTTGGCCTCAAAACTACACTGGTATTATCTTATGGGAGGCCATAGCTCAAGGATTAAGCATAACTTTTGGAGGAACCTTAATGCTTAATGCAATGCTTGTTGAGAATGGGTGATGTAGAGGTTTTCTAAAGTGACAGCTATGTGTCTGCTTGGTCTACTAATGTTGCATCCAAGATGGCAGTGCTAAGCATCAGTTTCAAAGCTTATGAATGTCTAAACAAAGGAGGCTTTTACACAAAAATAACATATATAAAATAGACTAAATGTATATAAAACCCTATGGGAAGAAATAATGTTAAAAAAAATGGCCTAGCAACACAGTTTCTTAATAAGAAATATAGAAACATAGAGAAGCCCATTGCTAACTTCTCATTCTAAAAATGTTAGGTGCCTGTCATGCTAATTATTAGACTTAATACTTTTAGTCACTAACCCAGTTCAGACTCAGATTACACTATGCTACTGCTATTCATTTTGAATGGCACCCTAAAGCACTATGGCATTACAGATGTGTTGCAGCCTGCCTTAATGCTCTATGATACAGTGTCTTCCCAAAACAGGGTCAAACAGGGTTTTGGTTACTGGTGGATGTTGGCAGCCCACTGAAAATGAATGGGATACCTTGTTAATGCACACAATATTGTGCATTGAATGTTTTTGCAAAAAAGAACCATATGAATACAGCATTACTTTCACTTTCTTGATCTTCATATTCTTCCAAGGTTAGTTATTCAGAAAGTATCAAAATCAATTGGTCAGCACTTTTTGAAAAAAGGTAGCACTATTAAAACTGTAGGAAAGAACATCTTACCCATTTAAAAATGGATTAGACTTGAGGAAAACCCTTATTTGAAATACCTAGGTAGGTGGATATAAAGAAAAAGGCAAACAAACAAGAAATGTATTTTATTTGACAGCCCATGCAGGGTATCAGGAGAATGTCTTTGTCACTGTGTACAGA
This sequence comes from Pyxicephalus adspersus, assembly GCF_032062135.1. NCBI lineage: Eukaryota > Metazoa > Chordata > Amphibia > Anura > Pyxicephalidae > Pyxicephalus > Pyxicephalus adspersus. The sequence continues at coordinate 98,481,439 of NC_092858.1, read as the reverse complement.
AGACAAGATATATCAAAAAAGTTCATACACGGACACACCCTGACACATTTCTGTTTTATACATTTTGCAGTTTTATAAGACTCATCTAGAAATGTGTCTAAGCAGTACAATTAAGAATGCACCTTTGTGCTGAATTCACCCTGAAAAATAGCTCTTCCTATGCTCAGGTGCTTCTGTGCCTTGAGCTTTAAAGCTGTGTATCCATACTGTGAGATCTTTTAAAGGACTGTGAGTAATAACAGCATAATATTTGAAGTGGGATTTAGTGAGGTCACAATTGTGTGGCTTCCTGATCTGTTTGCTGGAGATTAAATTGTACTTGAGGAGCTCTGGGTAAGCATCTTCCTGCTTAGTCCATTCTGTAGATTTGTACTGTGTAACATCCCCTGCTACTTAAAGTGGAACTAAGCCCACATGACTCAGCTATCCACAATCCATTGTGGGGCCCTGCCATCTTCCTTCTCTTCTTCCTCCAGGAGAGGATTTTTTTGCCATCTGCCATCTTGATTGGCCGTGTTGGGATGACGCAACTTCCACTCAGGTGTGGTAGAGTTCATTAATTCCTGGTCGATGCAAGGGAAGCTGGAATTGCTTGGTTTTCTTGGCATCCAAAGCATCATCTGGCCCTTTCTGCAATAATTGACCTTCCTGACCATGGGGACTTAAAAGTGGAAGTTTTTTAATAGTGACTGATCCTTTGTCTTCAGTTTCCTTTGTTTGGGGCAAAGCTTAGCCAGTACAGTTCCACTTCAATACCTCCACTAGACCAGTGCCTGCTTTACTAGTTGTTAGCCAGACACCATAGCAGATAAGCATTTAAAATGAAAATAACAATATTTTAAAACAACACTAATTCTAGCATGTTACATTTATTGTTTTCAAGATAGCTAAAGTTCAGCTTTATTATGAAGCAAGTAATAGACCTTATTCACGTTAGGCCTTCCCTAGTGTTTCTACCCAGGCTTCCAAAACTGGCAAGCTGGAATACAAATATGTAGAATTCTGGTAATCAAACGCATCAAGTCAGAGGGCTATGCCCTACAACTGCAAATAGCTAAATATGTAGGCTCTCAAAAACGCCAGTAATATAAGTAGCAAAACCCCAGCATTGGCTGCTAACTTATTTAATGCTACCAGCTAATTCTCTAAACAGCTCTATATGAGCTAGCAGAAAGAGAGATAGAGTACCTAAACAGCTGGAGATCAAATTACATCAGTTTATCAAACTTTTTTCAGCAGCAGAAAAGCTCTACAGATAGATTTAGCCACTATATATTCGTAATAACTAGGAAATAATATTCTGCTGACTAAATAGAATTCCCCAAAAAATGTAATTTGAAGTCTTGAAAATAAAAAAACAAAGATATTTTGTGCAAAAAAATAACACTTCTGTAAAAAGTTATATTTAGACAGGTATACAATTGCTTCAGTTTTTGAATCACATAATCACGAAGATAATACATCTGAGGACAGAAGTGTCATTCATTCTAATTTTAAACATAATCATCATTTTCTGCTATTTCTAGTAGGTGAGTATACACTGACAATTTTCATTCCCTAGTAAAAAAATCATAATTGCAATGACTATCTTTTAGAAAAGTGTTTAAACAAAATATGAAATGTACCTACCACTGGAAGCATTTGTAGCCTTGAATTCTATTAAGATGATTTCTTAGAATGAGGAGGTGGGTTGTATAGTAAAGGTCTAATAAATCTAGGCTTATTGACAAATACAGCATCTGCAGAAATACATGAAATTCAAATCCACATGGCAACTGGAAGTTCCCAGGGAATAGTCCATAAACAATTTTCTTCATATTATCTTGGGTATTTAATTTCTATCCATTGGGTTACCCTACCAACTCCAATAGAATAAATAAATATCTTGCAGGAGATGCTAATTTAGTTTCACATTTTTTGAGGAGTTATTCCTGTTTGTATTTTATGAATTGCAGATCTCAGTGATTAACTAGTGTGGTAATTTGAATGTGGACGAGTGGGCTCTGTATGTTGAGTCCAGACCTCGTTTGTAACAAGGATCCTGACAGAAAAAGTGTGCAATCTTGAGTGCAGATCCTATTGGTGACATGGATGTTGGCAAGTAAACTATGAGTGTTGAAATGCATTTCTCACTGGTCACATGGATACTGGAGAGTGAGCAACGTGCCCCAGGGTTTTAGATATCACTGGTGTGCAGTTATCCTCTTTTTTTATGTCATTTCCTTTGTTTGCAAATAATAAATGATTTATTGGAATATCAGCACAATGAAAGAAAGACAATTCACTTGGACAAATTTGAAAGCAGCACAAAAATTAAAATGTTTTTATTTAGAGTAAATACAGAATGGATTTGTTGAAGAAGCATGTAAGAAAGCAAGGAGAAAATAGTGTAACAAAATATTACCTAAATCAGCTCTTGTATAATCTTTTGGATATTTACGTTTCCACTATGGACCTATTTTGTGATAACTTTATATTTGTTTACGATAACAAAGTAATCTATACATTGTTTATCGTAAAAACTACATAATAACTTCTGATAACTTTTCTTTCTATGGAATATAAAGACAAAGGATGTATATTTTTTGAAGCACATTTGAAAGATTTTTAATAATAATCTTATGGGTGACATATTCATTGTTAAGTACAGAACACACTTATGTGTTGTGTTATGTAATGTGTTTATGTTATGTAATGTATATCTGTGTTTTATATTGCATTGAAAAACATTATATTTAAGAGTTTCATTACATAAGAAAGTGAGTGCAATATTGGTCAGAACTCTGCATATAATAAGAAACTGGCAAATGAATATTAAGTGTGAAGTTTGGGGATCAACTCAGATTGCAGCCAGCACGCTTTTAATCAAAACACAAGCTTCTATTTGGAAAAATCAAAACAAAACTGCTTTGTTTCAGAAAATCAGGAAAACAATATAAAACAGTGGCTTACTTCAGCCTAGGTGTGAATGTCCAAAGTGCATTCGATCGTTCAAATCCAGTCTCTCATGAGGGTCCCAACCCCAGCCTGTGGTTTCAACAGTCCATAAAAACAAAACAGCAACTTTCTTCCCATCTTGATTCCCCACAAGCTGATTTTTAGGCCCTTTCCTGCTCCTCCCTGGATCCCTCTGGCTCTCTCTCAGCCTGGATCCCTCTGGCTCTCTCTCTTAGCCTGGAACACACTGGCTCTTCCCCAGCCTGGATCCCTCTGGTTGATTATTTCCACTCAGCCTCTGAATACTTCTACATCCTGATGACACTCAAATTTATCTGTCCACCCCTGACCTGTCTCCCTCAGTCCTGGATAAGGTCTCATGCTGCCTGTCAGCCATCTCTTCATGGATGTCTGACCGATTCCTGAAACTCAACCTGGATAAAACAGAACTCATCATCACCCCCCCCTCAAATTCCAAATCTCCCCTTGACTTGCAAATGAGTGCTATACACCTCTGCCAAGTTCCATCCTCTGCAGCATGCCTTGTATCATAGCTTTGGCAATAAGCCAAAGTAGGTGGGAAAGTTTAATCTGAGCATCCAAGAACATATACAGGAGTTTTTTCTCCTCGTACACCTATAGAACATCAGTGGGGTAACGGTTCCCTGAAGCTCTTTTTTAGTGGAGTATCCGTTGCCATCCTCCCCTATACAGTTCTCCTAGAGTTGAATCGACCCGTTTTCTTCATCTGCACGCCACTTGGATCCCACTAAGGGGAATATTTCCTGGGCAAATTGAGTACTTTTTGATACTTTTGCTACTCCTAATCATATACATATAAACCAGGCCTGATTGCAGAGCAGTATGATGCAGTAAATTTGTTTGGATGAGACTCCCCCACCAGGCCAGAATATTCAAGATGGGAATCCATCCCAGTACTAAGAATGCAGCATCTGATTATGTATAAAAGGTTTTAATCTCTTATTAGGCACAGCTATTATAGTGTAAGCCATACTCTCAAGGTACCTTACATTGTCTGAGGGGACTATTTCATTTTAAAGACTCTGGGTGACTTGCAGTCTTTGTGGCCTGCACTTCTCTGGACTCTTGGCTCATCTCTGGAACTTATTTTCTCTTTTTTCACTACACAATTACTCTGATTGTGAAAGGTAAACCAGCAGGCCATCCCTTACAAAAAAGGGAGATCGGCAACATTTTGGCCAAATCAAGATTACTGGGAGCGACAGGGGCTGGTCTTGTCACCTGACATTCATCTGCACACATACCCCAGATGATCAAGAACTGGCTAATCCTACTCAGGACAACACCAACACAGGATCCCCTCTTTACTGAGGTTTTAGGCAGTAGTCCCAGAACAGCCCCCTTTGATCTTCCACTGATTCGAGAGTGTCTGAAGATCTCAAATCCATACCTACAAAATCTGACATTGAAGATTACATCCAATGCATACAAGATTCCTTCAGGTTGGAAATACAATCTCTTGGGAAAGATTTGGGCTCCTGCATTGCAGAGGTTGAGCATGTTACAGATGACCTCTGTAGTCACATACAACAACATACGAAGACCCTCAATGAACACTCAGTACAGATACAACAATTAATGTATCATCAAGATGATCTGGAGAATTGTAGAAGGCGGAATAACATTAGGATTAGGAGCTTGCCAGAATCTGTGGAATCTAAGGACTTGCATGCTGCGGCTACTTCCATTTTTAATGATTTACTACGCAAGCCCAAAGAACCAAGATCCCAATCAACCCAGAGATGTCATATGTTGTATTCACTCTTTTCGACTTACAGAAGCCATTATGGCAGAGGCAAGATCCCATGAAGAATTCATGTTTAACGGCAAACCTATCAAATTCTTAACAGGTCTCTGCCGGCAAACCTTGGCCCTTTGCAGAGCACTGCGACCATTACTGAATCTTTTCAGAGACAACAACGTTAACGTCCGATGGGGCTTTCCCTTTAATAATTGCACACAGAGGGAACAAATCAGCGACCTTCCAGCATTTGGGTGATCTTGCGTCATTTTTGGGAACCGGTAACTATGTGAACCACTGACTGAATTGTGTTTTATCTTTGTGGACTTTTTGAATTGTTAATCCCCCTTAATCGCAGTTCTAGAGTTACAGCTATGCCAAGCTTTGATACGTCCCCCCTGGGCTGCACTGCCTTACTCACACAGTCCTATTTGTTTGTTTGTTAACCACAACACTTTACTTGACCCGCTACAGCGGATTTAATTTAGCTGGCCCAAACAGTCTTATTTGTAATTTTTAGGATGTTCAGATGTTTGTGCATATTTTGCAGACTTGTAAGATACATCCCTCAGTTATGACATTGACACACCTGGATAATTTTATGTTAATATTGGGGACAACTAATCTTGTTATGACATAGCAGATTGTGCTGTAACAACTTAGCATATCTTCATAGAACAGATGTTGTGGCTCATCAGATGGTATATTGGATAAGGATTTGCTAGAACAATTTTCTGGTTAACAGGCCGCTACTGCCCACATCATTCCACCTCAATGTGCCCTATTGATTTTAAAGATGTTTTTTTTTATATCCTCTTTCTTGATTGTTCAATTGATAATTGGTATTTGCACTTTTTCCGTTGTTTTTGTTTTTCTTCCCTAACTGGTAATACACGTTTAACTAAAAAGCTTCCCTAACCAAGGAATACTGCCAAGGAGATCTGCGCACACCTGTACCACAATCTATATTTCCACCCCACCCATTGAGTTTTATATAGAACACTCAATTGGAATCTACAGTACTTGAGTTTGGATAACCCCTTTTTATAAGAGAAATTTCTTATTTCTCAAGGACTGTGCGATTTTATTCACTCATCCCCCAACCCCTTTTTGTTTAACACCTTCCTATCTTTCCTAGCCCACCCTAGGTCATACTGGTTTAGACATGGGAATGTTCAAGATAATACCCTTGAATGTCAAGTGCCAAAATACTCCTGAAAAACTACTACTCATTTATTAGACTATAACTACATTTAAATAGGTGCTCATAATTAGACCGCATTGGTAGCTTGACTAACTGAAGGAATGATTATGTTTAGATAAGTGTCTGATTGTAAAAGGCCTGAGTAAATGGATCGTTATAGAGGAATTTCCATATACCGTATATGTGCAATGCTATCAACTGGACCTGTGATTTGGTTTTATGTAATAATGTTTCAAACTCTGTCTGAACCATGTCTGATATTTTTGATATACAGTATGTCGGCATGAATGTATATTTGTTAACGATTTTTTGGAAGATATCTGTATCAATGTATGACCTTTCTGTTTTTATCCCCCACCCCTTAAGCCTTTCTTTCCCCCCCATGTTTTTTGAAAAAATCTACATACAAAACTTATTAGTTCCTTAAGCCTTTTTAGGTAGCACTTTCTAAACAATAAAACCGCATAATTTCAAAATAAAGAAAACATTTTTTGGAGTAAAATGTCCTACAAGTTTGGCGAAACGCGGGTATAAACATAATGTTTCGGAATGGATGTGACTCAAAAGGAAAATGTCTAGCAGCTTATTGTATGTATATCTCTCCTAAGTATTATCACCCATGTGGATAGAATTAAGGGGAAATGGAGGTTTACATCAACAAGAAGATACCTGAGAAGAAGATCCTTCATTCTGGTCATCACTTAAGATTTAGGCCTTTTGCAGGAAATAACAGTGTGAGCTGTACAGAAATACACAGGGCCTAATGTAATAAAGCTCTCCAGGGCTGGAGAAGATCCAGGATTGAAAACATTTGCTAACAAATGACTTTTAAGAAATCCATTCCAGGTTTGCATTGTGTCCATGTGCTGAAAAGATTTAGATATAAGAAATGCCCTAGGTTAAAGTGGTTGGATGTGCATTTTGTGAGTGTTATGGTCAGTCACTGATTGGTGCATGATGGTTTAGCAGAGGGATAATATTATAAACATACAGTACATGTTCATACCCTGTGTAGACATCTCTTGCCTGGCCCTTTCCTTCCAAAACAATGCCATTTATTTAGGAAAATATAACCTTCAGGTAGGTCAGGCAAGCAGTTGGTAAACAGGTTCACGAAGTCAGGTTTGTATTGTAATATCCACTTGATATATAGATGTATGGCTTGATAAAGATTGGGTACAATGAGTAACATCATATTGTTACAGTATAAAAATAAAACCTAACACTGCAACGTGTATGTACTTTGTTTTCTTATTCTGTATTGTCAGTTAAACAGACATAAAGGGAATATAATTGTCCTATGGGCTACAAGCTCATACATTACAATACAGTGTTTTTTCATGATCTAGAAGGACAGCTGGAGTACACAATGTGGCTAATTAACAGTTTATCATTTTTTTTATTCTAGTGTTCTTGATAAAATTAAACCTCTTATAGAATATTGACATCTCTGCTGCATGCCTGATCATGCTGTCTGCTTTGTTCTGCTGCACAGAAGAAGGACTAGCATGCAGGAAGAAGCTGGAAGAAGTAAGAGTTTGGTCATGAGAGCAGTGGTCATGGTTTTTTCATAAATGCATTTACTTGGAAAATATAAAAGAATTAAGCAATTTGATTTACTTACAAAATATATTGGTATTGCTGCTAGTTTTTTGACAACCTACTTTCATGCCATTCATCACTATCCACTAACTTCCATTTCATAATATATACCCAATAAATAGGCTTTACATGATTGATAAAGTTGTCTTAGGCAAGCTTTAAAGTAAGGTGTATATTCATAAAATTCTTTATACAATCTTTTTTTTACTTGGATGTTTTTCAGCATCTTTTTGTGAGGTTCATGATATCGACCTGAGTACTTTATGAAATGACTCATACAATTGTATTTCTTGGCATCAAAGACCGCCTGATGTTCTGTGCTGGTCCAGCCTCTGCAACGGGGAGAGACTAACAAACAGCCCCAGACTTCAATGTATCTCTTTCATCTCCCTTCTCCTTTATTCTGTTTATTCTGCAGACGAGATGCCACAGATCATAAAATAAATACGATGTAATATGTGTGTGTCTTAGAGCTAGTCTCTTTTTTTAATGCAATTTAATGATTTGGATATATAAGGTACATGCTTTAAAAAAAAAACACAAAAAAATCATAATGTTGTTATCTGCAAATAAATTCACATCATACTTAAATGTGATTTTATAACCAACCAACCAAGAATAAAGAAAGATCTTAAGGATTAAGACAAAAACTCATCTGATATGCATAGAGGTAGAGAGATGGCAGTACAAGTTAATAAAAAGAAGTAATATTGTATTCTTGTTTATAGTTACTGCCCTTGAAGAAATGGGTAGTTAAAGGATGAGAGCTATCCTTCTGCATTTTCATCCAATCTTTAAGAGAGGGAAATACACATGGAATCTTGTTAAAGATTCTCATGTGAAACTTTGTTTTTTTACTTTATTGATGGTACTATGCATAATGATGTTTTTAACCATTTTTTTTAAATTGATATCGATCTCCTCAAATAAACTATGGCCTAAATTTATAGGTACTATAATTGGTCCTTGTTTTACCTTTTACTGGTATAACCAGACCTAACCATTGAAAGGTCACTTTTGACCTGGAATACACTGAACGGTGCTTGTCAGTCAAGCTCTCCCATCAACTTAAATGTGAAATGTTTTGGTAAATTGTCCATGACTTGGGCAAGGCTTAGTTTTAAAAAGGTGGGTATGATAGTGTTTTTTAAATAAACACATGATACCTTGTTATATGGTGGAAGAATTTTAGCCAACAAATAGAAGTTCCACAACCATCCATACTATTCACCAGCCAAATATCCCACAAGCTCAGTAGGTTCTCCCATAAACCATGTATCCTTATATTTCAGAAGCAGATACTGACCTGGTTTTATTTAGTACTGTCAAGGACCTACCACAGCAATCAGCCATGAATGAATGCCATATCACCAAATGATAGGCCTTCTCATTAAAATATAAATGGTGTCACCTTCTGACACATCTTTTTATGACCTATATATAACCATGTACCTGCATTAATTCAAGGTGAAACTATAGGAATTACTATACAAATACTCAATAGGCTTATGAATTGAATTTAGTTAAAAACCGTGAAATGCCCAACACCCGATGCTTCTTGCATTTTAAACCACTGCAAAATGAGAGCAGGTATAACTTACGCTACTTTTCCACCTTACAATACCTCTGAATGCTTCTGACGCCAGACCCCATATGGTGCCTCTGTTGAGTGTGTGTCTAAGTCTCCAAGATTCAGGTCCATCTGAGCTAAACAAGATAAACAACAGAAACTGCCAAAAATATGAAAACTTAACAGAAACATCTTGTCCATATTTAACAGCAATCTAAAAAAGTGTGTACCTTTGCAAAATCAACAAAACATTCAAGATTCAAATTCTTGCAAATGGCATTCCCTTAAAACACATTTTCAAAGTCCTTAAGGTTATCCATTTAAAAATATCATAAGTTTCATTGTTGTTACTTTGGGCCTTATTTATTAGGGCTCTCCAAGGCTGGAGAGGATACATTTTCATCAGTGAAGCTGGGTGATCCAGCAAACCTGGAATTGATCTGGTCCAGGATTTTAAACAGTTGCAAGCAAATAGCAAATTGCTTTGAAGAAATCCATTCCAGGTTTGCTGGATCACCCAGCTTTACTGATGAAAGTGTATCCTCTCCAACCTTGCAGAGCTTTAATAAAATCAGGCCCTTTGTTATAACTATTTAGGTGCAACTTAAGGGTACACGCTCCTGACCTCTGATTATACAGTATTTTGTATAGATCATACTTAAAACTATATTTTTGGCATATTAAATAAAATTTCAGCAATATGAGATTACAGTGTTTCCAAAAATTCATCCTACAAAAATGTTAAGCTGCTTTGTGTTTCAAGTATTTCAAAAACTGACTGTACAAAACCTAAAAACCTAAAAATATAAAAACATGTTATATGTTAAATGTTTCTCTAGAGCAATATCATTAAGAGGCAACAATGATATTAATTCTTCAAATCCTAACATCATTTCCTATTCCTTTCATTAGTTTAGGAAGAACGTAGTTTAGCATTCTCTTTTGACAGGCCTGCAGCTAAAACCTTACTCTAAAATATGTAATTCTTTACTTTAAGTAAAGGCAAATTAATAATGCTTCTTACAACAGCTTAATTTACTCTTCTGTTGAAATATTTTAATGCATTAATCCAGGAATTCATTAAAAAACTATGGTAATATTCATGGATGGAAAAAAAGCTTACCAAGCAATATGGCCGAAACTAGTGCAATCCAATGATTAAAGCCATGTATACCTCATGTTAGGGCCTCTTTGTATTGGGATATTTTAGCTTTATTTTTAATTAAATTTAGAATTCTCACTAAATTTTGTAGAATTCTTAACTGAAGTTCAGGACACCTAAAATGTTTAAATGTTTTTTCAACATGTCTAAGCAATGTAACAAAAAGAACATTCAATATATGTTTTATTTTTTTTTAATTTTACAGAAACTATATAAACTACAGTGGTATTTGTTTTCAGTTATTTAAAATCTATTTTAAATTCTGCCACACAGGTACATCCTGTTATGAAATGATGGCTGTTGTTCTCCTGTGGGATATCCTGTCACATGCACAGACTGAGCCTACAACTGGCTGACATATTGGATGGGTATGATGTAGATGAAATTAGCAGTGCTGAGATAAAAGTATGGATGAACTAATAGTGAAAATACAAAAAAGGAGAAAAAAATGTAATTGTTTAAGATACCCAGAGCTGTATAAAACACAATGTCATTGAATTTGAATTAATATTCACTTTATATCAGAGTTCCTACATACATACTGGAAAATATTTGAGAATATTGAATACTGGAAAACCTGCATACTATTTTGAGAAATAATATGCACAATTGACCCAACAATGCTCCTATAAAGCTTTTTTATTTTGTCTGTTTTTCTGCGTCTTTCTACTTTGAGATCGCAGATCTCTTTAACATTTGTGATAGTAAACTGCACAGTTAGTAACTCCCAAGCACATAGTAAAATACTGCTATGCGGCCAGAAATAGCAAACTGCACCACAGGTCAATGCATTTGCACACGGTGGTGGTGCAGTTCTCAGCCAGAAGAGCACATGTCACATGATGCCAGAAGAGCATCATGTAACTGTACAACAACCATGCAAATGTGTACACAAACTAGTTCCCAACTACTCCTGGCTGATGGAAATATTGTGGCTATAACTAAAATAACGTTGGTGCAGTCTAATTCTGTAGGCAATGGCAAGTCTGAAATGGTCCTACCATGATGGAATATTTTTAGATTCTGGCACAGTACAATTTCTATCTTTTACACCTATCTATTTCTCTATCATGCCCTGTCTTTTTGTGTGTCTTTTATGTAGGATGACAATTTTTTTTCTCAATTTTTAATAAGTTTTTTTGTTACTTTTTACTTTTTCTTTACATGCAGCTTTAAAGGTTAGTAAACCATAGATGTTCTAAAAGCACACGACCTGTAGAATTTGGAGATAGTGCTACTGATTTTTTATATGCATTTATATTTGCGCAAACGTTTATAAATACCATTCTTGGTGTTCAGATTCATGCTGATTGCACAGTTGGCCTAAACAGTGACATTTGTTTCCAAAGAAAAAAATAAGGGTTATATAAAAAAAGTAAAAGAAACAGAAGAGGTGCCAACCTTGAAGCCTATTTTACTGACCATTCTATAGATTACAGATCCCATTGTGTGGATGTGTTGGCAGTGCACAAGACATTCACCGAATGAACTGTAAAGGGTATGTACTGGCCCTGCTTATAGCCACTACTCTAAACATAGAGTGCAGGGACAGCTTAAAAAAAAATAATGGCTAGGTACCTTCCAATGGGGCTGAGAACACTGTATAAGTTCTTTAAAGATGCTGGCTTCCACTAAAAGGGACTGTGTTACTAAAGAAACATTGTCAATAGTGTGTACTATAGGCATATCAAAACATAACTTGGATCTCAAACATTCTTCATGAATGAGGAGGAGTCTGTGGGAAAGGTAAAGATGGTCCTATCTTTATTTCTGTAGCACAAAATTACTGCTCTGATGACTACATCTAACAGGCAATACCTCATAACTCTCACCTAGTTCCCATGTTTTGTCCAGAAAAACATTGTCTTAACCTTACCCATGGCATTTAAAAATATTGGCACGAAGTGCTGATTGTCTTTTTGCTGTTTTCCCAGTCCATGTTTTTATTAATACATTACCATCAGCACCACAACTACCTGTCTTTTATTTCTGTGTCCTTAGAGTGTGGGCATTCATGTTGCAGAGGAAACAAGGATAACCTGGCTCCAGGATAATGTGTCACATTCACTGGCTCTATATCCCCGTCTGAGATGACATCTAAGATGATAAAAAAGCCAGACAGTTGTCAAAGGTCAAAGCTTTACTTTGAGGAGAAACCTGCATCTTGCTATCTTGAAAAACATGCATATTGTGACCTCATTTTCTCTACCACTATTAGTGGTGGTGTGGTCCCTCCTATAGTTCAGAGGTTTAGTTTTAGTTGATCTCTTGGGGCTCTGATCTCTTAAAAGGCTTACTTCTGTTTTTAGTGTTATTTTGACCAGGTAATGACAGGTTCAAACAATCTGTGAAGTTATTAGCAACAATGAGAAAAAATTGCTTGTGTGTAACTGGAAATAATTGCTGTGATTTTACTTTTAGAACACAATTTTTCCTAAATAGCAGTAGGAGATGTGACCTTGGAAATACTGTATAGCTCTTTATGTCACATTGAAAAATCGGGTATGGGAAAATTATTCTATCATTTTTTTTTCTTTCGCTCCCCAATTCCCTAAGTTACCAGTAGGAGAAAAGGTGGTAAAAATTGTTCAGGCCATTGCTGGTAAACAGTTTTGGGTTTATTGTCACTAAGAAAGCTCTCCTCTCACTTTTTGTGTCTTGAGAAAGACGGCCTGATTTATTAAAGGTTTCATCGAAGCTGGGTGATCCAGCAAACCTGTACTGGATCTGGTCCAGGATTGAAAACAAAAAGCAACTGACTTTTAAGAAAAACCATTCGAGGATTGCTGAATCACTGATGAAAATGTATCCTTTGTAACAAAGGGGAGCTTTAATAAATGAGGCCCAGAGTGTGAAGGTGAAGCTACCTAAATGGACACAAACATTTATTTAACACACACAAACATTAATTTAAACTTTTTTCTTTACTTATGAAAACTAACACACACATCTTGGCTGTAAATGAATTTTAACCAATAACATTTAAAATGAACTAAAAATCAAAAAATTAAAAATCTGTAATTTCCTAATTAACACTGAAAGTATAACAATTTTGCACTGAGAGGTAAAAGTGCTAAAACAGCAGCAATGAAAAATTGCTGTTAAAATCACAGATATTAGTAGGTCTGCTGTTGACCCATTGTTTACTCTGAACAAAATATTTGTATTTCCCTGGAAACTTGTCAGAAAACACTGTTTTTTCTGATAAAGATGTGCAGTCCATGACATTAAACTGTCTCGCTGATGGTAGTGTCCATTATTTACTAACACACCTAACATTCTATTAACTTCAAACATGTTCATATTCATTAACTTCCACATAACGATTTGCTAAAAGAGACATTATTTGTGCCCTACTTACACGTAAGCTGTGGCAAATTGTGACTGCCTTCCCTCTGAGCAAAGTGAAAGTAAGCTTGTCCTTTATCTGCTGGAATAAAAATCTGTGCCAGCAAGTCTAGATAAATCAATAGCTCATGTTCCTACAGCATAAAGTAATACCTCTCACAGAGAAAGAACACCAGAACAAAGACTCAGAAAAAAAAACATCACGTGCCTACTGTCACAAAAAGACAGCAAATAATAAAAGGTCATCATAAAGCCAACAGTAGAGAAAAGGCACTTAACTGTATGCAAAAATGAAATAAATACAGTTTATTTAAAATGCTATGCAGTCTCACATAAAATCATATTATTGAATATAAATGTAAACATAGATAACATAAAGAAAATTGTACAGCTTTTCAACTGATTTAGCAAATGCAGTTGTTAGCAGACAGCTTTCTTAAAATAAAACTCAAGTTAGTTTATGTTAGAAGTAAATGCAATGTAGGCTGTGTATGTCTTTTCAGTTTGCTCAGTTCTTCTATTTCCACATATTTCAGTCACATGAAATGAAATGTGTTATAAATTACATATGATACAACAATAAAATAATAATATCAGTGGATATCCAAAAGAGTAGCACATCCCTTGTGAATGCTCAACAAGCCAGGATGTGCATATTTTTAGGGGGACTTGAACAATACTATTGTAGTACAATGCAATACAATGACAAAACTTTTATATCTAAAAAACACTGAATACTTTATTGAAATTATAGAAGAACAATGTCTGATAAGTTCAAAATACACAATGAGATATTGAACCCGTAATGCGCCTGGGCACACAAACCACAGCCAACTCCAAATATCCTTTTATCAAGTTTATTTATCGTCATAAAACAAGACAAGGGTTATTTACAGATGTCAAGTCTGATAACGTAGTACAGAAGGGTAAGGCAAAGGCAGGTCAGGAACAATCCGAGGTCAGGGCAGGCAGCAGACAAGAGTGGTCACAAACAATCCGAGGTCAGGGCAGGCAGAGTTCAGGCAAGAGTCAGGTTTCAGACCAGGTTGCTATGGGAATGACAAACTGGATTAACATAAACCAACACAAGGACGCACCCAAGCACACTGTGTTCACAGAGGCTTATAGCGGGCAATGGTGTTCAGGACAGGTTCTCCTTAAATGGCCAGAGTGACCAATGACCTTGCGCCACCTGGCGCCATTTGATAGGAGGGTCACTGAATCCCCTGCGGCCGATTGGCTGCAGGGAATTTAAACTAACTATGTCCCGCCCTTGGGGGGTACAAGAGGCACGCGTGGTAGCGCGCGAACCTCTTCCCACAGCACCCCTGGAACGTGCCCTACTTTGCACCTCCACAGGAGTGCTGAGAACAGGACTTTCAGTAATCACCTCCATAGAGATGCAAGGGATGCCGCCTGGCCGAACAGTAGTTCGGCTAGGACGGATCCCTCCACCTGCAGAGAGAGACACACTGCGAGCAGGGCAGCAGCCTCAGCCATGCTGCCTGCTGCAGCAGGGTCTCCCTCTGCAGCTGTGATCCCCAGGGATGCCGCGGGCTCGCAGGAGGGGTAAGTTCCTTACAGAACCTAACTATGTTACTTGACACATTTCAAATCTGCTTCATCAGTACTTAAATGAGTCAATTGTCTATTGTGGTGAGCACTCACATGAGAGCCCATTTTGGCGAGCACTCACATGAGAGCCCATTGTGGTGAGCACTCACATGAGAGCCAGCACAGAATTCCTTTTTATTAAAGACTTGGGACAGAAGTTAGAGAAACATTATATCAAATTACTAAATTAGCTTTAAGAAAGGGTCAATTATTCCACTACATTATTCGACATATGTCATGTAAATAACTATCCAACAATAGAAACAAAGCATGACTGCAAGCAATGAAAAGAGGGAATACCACCAAAACTTATAGAGCTCATTTGTATGAATAGTACAGTTTCCATCCCTCTAGTCCTGCTTTGCTCTTATTGCTGTTGGCTTTTTTACATTACATATGGTTTTCATGTAATGAAATTGAAATGAAATGTAATTAATTCGAACAAAATCATCATCATTGTTTGATACAGACAATAGCATGCCAAGAATTTGACACCGAGTGCTGCTTATGTACCTGCTGTTTTCTAAGATCTGGATTTTTTGTAATACACTACCACCAATGCTACCACCTGCATGATGATTTTGCACCATCACTACAGCCACCACCAGAAGCAGCTGCAGAACCAAGATAATGTAAAGAAAATGTAACGCTACCAATGCTCTCCTCCCCTGAAGTTCTGTCTTGAAGTTTCTTCTAAATTCCTAAATGTTTTTTGTCATCACTTTATGTTCCTTTATGTCATCAGCTCTTGTTTCCAGTGTTTTATACAAACTAATTTTCCAATTTCTTCATGAGACTAAGAACCTCAGAGAGCGGACATGAGTATTGCAGAAAAGGGGTACATTGACTCTTGGGTAATGCATCCTGTTTACTGACTTTATCTCCTCACTGTGACTGAGTTGATAAATGAGCATTCCAGTCTACAAGGTCAAATCTTTTTTTGTGATTTATAGATATTATGTTTTAAACTGATTAAACTTTGTAAATTATTTGTGCTTTATTATAATTCAAATAGGGGTTGATACTGAGTTAAATGAAGGAAAATGAGATTTGAGCTGTTATGGAAGGGTAGTAAAGATATGGAGATAGGGATAAACACAAATATAAGTATTTCAGACTAAAGCCAGAAGTAAGGGGGAAGAGAAAGGTAAGAAGGAAAAACTTCATCAGCAACCCCACCAAAATATTTTAAATTTGAAGTAAAATAGATTTAAAGAAAGTGATCTATAGTTATTATTTTGATGACACCTACCTCTTCCTCGCTAAAGTGCAGGCATCTCTCTTCTGCCCATGAGGGCAGTTTTGATTCTGGGTGTGCCTCTGATCCCAAGCTTTATCAGTTTTTCTCAATCTGCTGGCCAATCAGAAAATAGCCTCTTAATCACCCCTGGCTATTTAGCTAGCTCAGACACTGCACTCAGTGTTTGTGAAATGTTCTCCACTGGTGCCGAGCCCCTAGTTCTGTTGAGCTAGTTCCTATACACCTGCTGGCTAATTTAGTGCTTCCTCTATCCAGTTCCTGTTTTAACACCTCTTTATCTAGTCTGTTTGTTCCCAGCCAACTTTCCTGTGCTGTTCCAGTGTTCCTGTCTGTCTGTGGATATCCCTGAGTCACCTGTGCCTCCTGTTGCTTCCAGTGTCTCCTGTGTTCCCTGTGTCCGCAGTGGCCCCTGTGTCACTGGTGTCTGTCTCCTGGATCCCTGGTATTTGACCCCTGGCTTGTGACCTAACCTCCCTTGCTTGCTGCCTGCTTTGGCACAAGTCTTTCTCAACTACTCTTCAGCTTTGTGATTTGGTACCATTGTTATCCTGCCCACCCTGGTGTGCCCAAGGACCGCAACCTGGCAGTAACCAGCAGCGCAACATCCTCACCATCAGAGGCTCTGGAGAAGACCTGGTTACTGCTTAGACTCTGCGCACTGGCCCTTATCAGAGCTCATACCACTCCCGTGCAAGCCGTAGCGCCCTCAAGTGGCCCTGTCTCCCCATTTATGTTTTCCAGACAGTTCTGATTTAATTACCAAAGGCCTTTTTATTTAAAATTCATAGTGCAATAAGAAGGTTTTTGTGGAAGAATGGGCACCCGCGAATAGCTTGTTATCATTAAGCAGCAGTCCTAGTTCGTATGTTAGATTGGTTCCATGGTTTGACCAAAAGGTTGTGAGTAGAACTTGAGAGAAACCTGGCTTCGATCACCACCATGCCTCAACCCTGCTCAGATACCAAGATATCAATCTTTGTCTTTTCTAACACATGACCTATTTATGCTATGGGATTTTTTACTATCATGTAACAATATAATATCTTCTTGTCCTGGTCCAATGACACCTTTCTTTAATAATCTTGCATTTACACCAGCCATGGGGGTGGAGATGTTTTTAAGATGGAATGCAAACGAGCATTACCACTTGAGCTCTATCTATGAGACTACTTGATTCTTGATATTGCCTCCTTTCCCAACCCTCAGGTTGCCCATTAGGCATCGAATGTTATTTGAGTCCTTATTGCTACAAGAAACTTACCCAATACATGTGATATTGGTGCTTTATGACATCTTATTAGCAGCATGTTTTACACGCCTCCCAACATATGAGAGATACTCTGAACCAGGTCTGGTGGAGCAGTTCTCAATCGAAGAATAGGAGAAATTTTTTAAATTAACATATCTAAATCCTTTAGGGTTTAAGAGAAGGCTGTTAGGATTCTTACACAATGGTTTTGTTGTTCAGTAGAGATGAATCAGTTTAATCCTCTGGTATCTGAAATATGTGAGATACGGAATAAGATCTTTTTGATATATATTGAGTGTTGTGATGAATTGATAGTAAACTCCCCTGCAGTTGCTCTATTATCAATGATAAAAATAATTATCAATCATGTCATTAAAATCAATTAAACAAGGGATAATGAGATTTTTTTAATAGCAACCAGTAAGGTTATTTCTAGAAATTGGCGTGTTAAAGTTGGAGCGGCTGTGACACATGGAATAGTTAATAGCAGAAGATGAGGGGCAAATGGAAAAATATAATATGATATGGGAAAAATTGATGCAATTTATAGAATCTCCACATTTTTTGAATGTTTTAGATCAGTGGTCGCCAACCTTTTTGGACCCACAGACCACTAAATTTACCGGCTAGGGACTGCACATGCGCGGGTAGCCGGGTGTCATTCAAAGGGGAAGAAACTTCGTCCATAGTGACGTCATGATGCCAGAATCCACCCTCTCTCCCATCGCAGGTCTGAGCCAACCCACCCATTTCCCTGAGCCTGCCATTCGTACGGGGGACCTGGTCCACGGCTCTGACCAGTGCGCCCTCCCAGTGGGGCCCACTCAGTGGTGCACCGGCCAGACCCGCGGACCACCAAAATTTTCACTGGCGACTGCTGTTTTAAATACATTGGAAAGATAATTTTTTTGGGGGGGGGTTGGTTTTATTTATATATATTTATGTATGTTATAAGGATTGTATTGAAATATGAATAATGGATGTTTTTGTTGTATAGTTGAAAACTTTGAATAAGAACAGATTATAAACAAGGGTCAAAGCTTGGCTGGGAGAAACCTGCCTTTTTCTTTATAGTGAAATCATGCATAGCAGGGGTTCTGTCATGGAAAATGATATTAAAATCCTGATCATAAATCCTATCTCTCAATAAATTAGCTTCAAGCATTGTCCTTGACTAGCAGTAGCAGAAAATGGCAAGCAATGTCAGCCTTTATTTTTAATGACCCACCAAAATACCTTTAGTAAAACAACAAGTTAAGCAAATATGGCACATATTTTTTGTCAGGATCACCTGGCATCTTTTACTTTTATTAGCACTGTGACACAAAATTACCAAAGGGAATAAAATATATGTGAATGCACTGCTGTTTTTTTTTATAGTGTTTTTAGTTTTGACTAGATATAGCGATATTTTAAACAAAACTATAATATATTTAAAACTGTAAGCAATTAAACTGTAATGTAATTAGAACTAATATGTCTGGACTTGCTGTCCTCCTGACCAGTTCTGATTAAATGTGTACCTGATGGGCCTTGTACACCTGATTGGAGACACTTCACCATTCATGCATCCATCAGAGTAGGAGCCACAGTCAGTAAAATATAGTAGGCATTATATAAATGTATGTAGCTACCTGCTTTTCATTTAGAAGTCTTTCAGTACCAAACTTTGCAGCTCTGATGCCTCATGTGATGGAGAGTAACAAAAGAACCTGTTGCTGGAGAATGTGAAGGTTTGTCACAAAAAGAAACAAAACTTGCCTTAACTTGCCTCTTTGCTTTATGCTTGTCCTATCAACGCAGTACCTCAGTACCTCGTATTTTTTACCATTCATAGGTTGTTTGAACATAATATTCATACCTTTTGGAGGAACACTTCGTGCTTTAATTTGGTATTGGGTTTAAAAGTTGGAAAAGTTTTTCCTCAATGTAACTATTACTTAATGTGCTAAGATAATTACTCACATGCACAAAATAACAATGTCTTCGGGTAATGTTTTTTATATGTCTGGAGATTTCTGTTTCCTATGATGTTCATCATGCATTGGTTTTAGCTTCCCATTGTAACCCATTATCCTGATGCTTGACTGTCTTTTCTTTTACTGTTCAATTGCTGTTACTTTTTTACCTGTTACAATGCCAAAGAAATGTTAACCTAAATTTGGTAGATTGTGTGCTTGTTACTTTGAAAGGTGTAAATGTTCTTGTAAGAATTGTAGATTTCCTTTATTTTTCGAAAAGTGCACTCCTGTAATTTTTCCTTGAAGGGTAGGGCTTTATTAATGTTTATTGTATAATAATAATTTATTGTGGGATTAGGTAGTGGTTCTTCTAGGGAATAATAAATTATAGGTGCTGGGTGGAGAATTAGTTTGGGAGAATGTAAAAAAGAAGTCCTTGCTTTTGAGATGTTGGGAAATAGCTAGTTGGCTGCTGTAAAGTGGAGTTCTTGTCCCTAGCTCTGTTTCCTGCAGAAGTGTGATACACTGATGTATTCCCCTGGCCCCCTAGTTAGTCTCTAGCTGGAGTACATAGTAGACCTGTAATGATGAAGACTTGCCTAAAGCAGACAAACTAATAATTACTGATGTGACTTCACAGTGTATATTATAAACTGTATAATTTTTTGTGTAAAACCAGAGGTACGTAAGTAATCCTAAATGTTATCATGATCAAATTTAGACCCTACAGAAGATGCTTTAGAGGAATTGTAGAAATTGCTAACTTGGAATAATGCACATAGAATACCTCCACAATATCTTCAGTGATGATGTGTCTTACCCCTTGGGCATTACTGATTTGTACAGGTGACTTTTCTTGTTACCAAATTCATTCATTCATAAATTAGTTTTAGTGATATTTTATGGCAATCCATCACACCTCAATTACAGTGATTTGTTCCTGAACACATATTTTTGTTTAATGAGAATTTTTTTATTGAAAAACATAAAAAAATATTTCTGACTTAAAAGATGTAACCTTGCAATTTTGAAATTTTAAATTTGTAATCAAACAGAATGGTAAACCTTAAGATGAATGTTCTCATTTTGTCAAGGAGAGTTTCTCTCCCCAAAATAATCCTAGCATAACATTTAAATCAAGTTGCACATATAGTACTCTGAGGTAACATTTTTACCAATAAATTCTACTTAAAATACTTGGTGGTAGATTGTCCACCCCATCTGCACTGTGTCACTCTTAGCGGAAATGTGAGTAGTAGTGTATTTGTGTAGTAGGTAGTCGTCCTGTTTTCCTGATGCCCAGAGTCTCGCAAGGCCCACTGATTATTTGCCTAATACTGCTGCCGTGAATATCTGTTTTAAAAAATATTGTTTGACTTCAGACTGAAATTGAAATATAAATTGTAATATGATTTTATAAGCAGTGAAATACAAAATGGATTATTATATTCACTTTTAAATAACGCTTTTCTTTTTAAGGATGAACAGTTTTGTGTAAAATGGTTTACTTGTAGCTAAGATCAAGGTATAGATATAAATTTGCCATTGTCTAATTCTGAAAAGTATGTTGCTTTCTGTTGCCTTTTCCCTGACAATTTTCTAGAGGCACTTTGATTTGAGGCATGTCAGTGTTGTCCAATTTACTAAATGTCTGTAGCACTGGATGTCTGTGATGGTTTGCCAAAATATTCTGGACTGGCCTATTTTAGTTGGGCATACAAATAAAACCTTAGTAACTCTGTCCATGGCTTATTGCTATATATTTGCTTGTAAAGTACATCTCATTGCCAACTGGAGAATCCCTAGCTTCTTCTAATGCCAAGTTTTAAGATGGATTAACAGAATATTTGGTTGCGTTGGACCAGTTTTTTTAAGATTCTGTTTGCTGTTTAAGTAGTTTTGCCAGTAAATTCTTCTGTTGCCATTTACCGCTTAAGCAAGCTTAATTCAATGCACAGTACAATATTATACAATGATATGGGGAGAAAATAGCCTGCACTTTAGTAAGAGTTGGTCACTCCAATACATAGAATGAATTGCTAAAAAAGCATGAAACCAGAAAAACAGTATTTACTTTAAAAAAATGTAAATCTGTAATCTGTAAATGAAAAAAAATCTCTATATCTGTCCGGCTGTGTCCAGTGTACTTTAAATTGATACCCTAACAGTGCATAAACATAGAGGGCTTGATTTATTAAAGCTATCCAAGGCTGGAGAATCAGTGAAGCTGGGTGATTCAGCAAACCTGGACCAGATCTATTCCACGTTTGCTGAATCACCCAGCTTCACTGATGAAAGTGTAAAGGCCCAGTGTGTCTGAAGACATACAGCTGTCCAATGCAGTCTCAGCCTCTTTACTAGGGGTAAGTGGTGCTTTTTCAGCTTCCATTGTTAAAGGTGCACTTCTGTGCTACACCTGAAAAGTTCACAGAAAATCCGCCATATGAACAGTTCCACCAAACTTGATTCACTCCTATTAATGTTACCCCTTGATTCATTTTCTTTATTGAACGTTATTGCATGTTTCTTATGTGCATTGCTACATTGCATTTTAGCACACACCATAGATGCACAAAATTAATAAATTTTGCTTCACTGAAATTTCTGTGGAAATAGCACATAGGTAGGGCAAAAATTACCAAAACTTTTTAAAAATGCATTGTTAGTTTAGCAGGGAATGGTCTTTTCATTTAGCTTGATTGACTACATTAAAAATAGAAAAATCCTTCAAATTACATCTATTTAATTTTTAAAGATGCAGAGTTCCCCTTAAATTTCAACCAGTCCTTAAATGGCAATTCCCATATGGTTTAGTAGTACTGTAGTAATCCTGCAGAAATACACTGTTCATTCCTAATCATAATGTGCATCGACTTATGTTGAGGAGTGTGATTTACTCACCCTGCCATAGACATATAGACCTCGATTTAGGAAAGCTCGCCAAGGCTGGAGAGAATACATTTTCATCAGTGAAGCTGGGTGATTCAGCAAACCTGGCATTGATCTGGTCCAGGATTCAAAACATTTGCTAGACAATAGCAAATGATTTTTAAAAAACCATTCCAAGGTTTCTGGATCACCCAGTTCACTTCTGAAAGTGTATTCTCTCCAGCCTTGGAGAGCTTTCATAAATCAGGGCAATAGTATCTGTTATTATTTCATATTGACCTTTAAATATTATTCATTTGTTATTATCAATATGTATTTAACATACTTCAATCATGCATTATTATTTTATGCAAATACATAATATTCATTATTCACATTACTTTTCATAATAGGCTTTCCCTAAAGACTCCCCAGGCACCTACTGGGGATCAAGCGCCCATGCTTTCCCCTTACATGGGCCATCGGTTGCAAGGACTGGCAGTGTTTCCCCGCTGAATCAGCAGACTGACTTTCTCTCTGATTTGCACATATCCCAGTCAACTCCAGCATACATAGGAGCTGACTATTTAACCGCCTCATTGATATGCAGGAAAGACGCTCCGGTGGAACTTTGAGGAACATCCCTACCCCACTATGTCATCATGCCCAACCCTAACCAAAACTTCATTAGGATATCCCTTTCCCCCTCAGTATGCGCAGGGAAATCTATGCATGTGCGGGGAAATCTTTGCATGCACATTCAACCCATTAGAACACCCATCTCCTAGCCTATTTTAGGCGGGATACATTGTTACACATGCTGCCTGTACTTTGCTTCTGCAGTTGGCGCTGTAATACTGGATTGCATACCTTAACCCAAGTAAATCTAATCATTAATCCTAAAATATATATGTTCTGTTAATATATAGCACTAGCAGTTACAACCATATACTTTTCTTTCTTTTCCCTGGAAGCATTTATCTAGCTGTTCCTGCTCTGCTCACAGCAACACATGTATATACCTCAACGTAAGGTTTTCCTCCCAGTAAGTACTTACAACTTTTGTCAAAATACTTCTAATCCATTTAACAATTTGAAGTACTATTATATCTCACCAGATACTAACCTAAACCTCTCCACACACCCCATGCCATATAAAGTTCTGTGTATCATGTAAGTACCAAATAAACTTCCCACCTAACTTTTTAATATATATTCAAACGGTTATAATATCACATACCCCATTAGACTAAATTATCATTATATTTATATATAAATGCAATCACCCACATTAATTCACATTTCTTATGAATTACAGAACACACACAGTTAAATAGAATGTTAACATATTGTTTATTTAATTGTTCATATACATGAACCTTTGTTTATACATGAACATTTTGTTTTTTTTATTACCATACTATACATATATATAATATGTACTTAAACCATTTTTACTGTACTATTCATACTGCATTAAAATATTTTGTACTGTACCAAAGTATTTTCTTCTCTATATACTATTTATTAAGAAACTGATAGATACCCCTAAGGAAGCGAGGCGAAAAGGAAACGCGTTGGGTTACAAGATGTTTTATAACCATTTTTGGTACTAACTGCTTCCATAAAGAATTTTTGCCTAGCTGTGTTATTTAAACTCCATGATGCTAATGGATGTTGAGATATTTTAATGCTGTTACACAATATGATGCAACTATGCTTTTTGTTAATTTTTATCGTGTCCCTATAATTATTATTTCTTCCTTACCTATCAACTGCAATGCATTCCATAACTTCTGCTAAAATTCTAGCTAAAATTTCAGCATGGCACAATTCGGTAGTTTTAGCAATACTCTTTACCATGAATTCAAACCTTGCAATACTTTACTTAGTAAGTGGTGGAGAAATGCCTCCTTATATTGGAGGTCTGTGGGGAAAGACGCTCTTACATCGGAGTTCAGTGCTAATATTGGAGGTAAGTGGAAGAAGTGGCGCTTTAAACTCAGAGTGTGTGGAAGTGTTTCCTTTCATTGGTGGTAAGTGTAAGAAACCCCCCCCCCCCCTTTATTTGAACTACAGTTATGGAAAAAGAAAACTTTTTGGTAGCTCCCTCCTGCTATATATTAAGGCTGTAGTGCTCATTTATTTGAAGTACATAAAGCAGGCAGAATTACTTATCTCATTCCTCACTCCTGTAGGGTTTTTTTTTACCTTTGAATAGATGGTCCTATAAAACATTTCCTATATGCTGGTTTGTACTGCCACCCCCTTGGCGATTCCACATTCCAGGTTTGAAGCAGGATTAAAGATGATTGCTGGTTGAAGAAAAGAAATAATAAAATGGTCTCCCCTACATTGATGCTAGGTGGGAAAAAGTGCCCCTTACATTGGTGTTTACTGGGAGAAGGGTCCTTTTGCATTGGTGGTCAATGAAAAGTAATGCATTGGTAGCCATTGTGTAGTACTCTATTGCACTCGTGATCAGTGGGAGGAATGCCCTGTTACATTGATGGTCCCATCTGAACAATTCCTATTACTTTAGTGGACAGAAGGTAGTGCTAGGTAGTAAGAAAATTGGGGTCATTCTGGTCGGAGAGTGGAAAACTGGTGTGAAGGAGAGTCTTTGGGGTGCAAGTATATATATTTTTTTTTACATCATACTGCACTATAGTATGTAGTCTGCTACAATTATGACTGATGTACAGTGCAACAGACAATATAATTAAATATTTTTAACTAAAGTGTTCAATGTCAACAGATTGTTAAGTAGTTTCAAAGTATTTTATTGATGTTCTTCATCACAGTAGACATATCCTAACTGTTGACTTTATGTCTATAATCAGTGTATAGAAAAATATATGTCATTGAAATTTGTTTCATATATTTCTTGTCCTGAAGTTTATCTTTGTCTCAGTGATTTTGTGACACAGGTATTAATGTGTATACTGGTAAAAAATGGTAAAAAATGTATTTAGTTAGTAGACTGATTGTATTCTATCATTGCCTTGTAAACTACTCACACTTCAACACCATTCCCACTGTAATCAGTTAAATAAACAAACAGAAAGCAATTGTAACTTACAATTTACTAAGTAAAGAGCAATAGTACAAACAGGTACAGAAGGGCAGAAATTAATCGCTTATACAGATTTAGTTATAAAAGTTGCACAGATATGGACTATTCACAGCAATGTTCCTGTGGCTAAAAGCAGAATACCATGCCGTTACAAAGAATGTCCACTAGTGACCAGTATACCAACAAATGGTGTACAGTTCAGCAGTTCAGTGAAACACTGTAGTTTAGCGGTAGTGAAATAGTGACGTTTCCCACACTGAACTCTAGCACAATTTTAGACGTGAACACCTGGGGGGATTCAGGGTCTAGGAACAACAGGCTACCCCACGGAAACTGGAATACTCTATCACTTGGGTAGGTACCCCCTCAGTAGCTCGGTATTCCATTGAATGAGTGCTATTTGGTTCTTTAGCTGCCTGGTTCTGAAGGTGAAGGGATGCTCGCCTCTGCAGATCACTTTCCCTGGCATCCCAGCCTCATCAGTGTGACTTCTCTGAGCATCTCAGGAAAAGGAAGCCAGGGTTTTTTACTTACTGGGCATTTACAGAGACCCACAGAGTAATGGAAGGACCAGTTAGAGGGGCCTGTACACATACTGTGGGTAGACACTATGCTACCCACTGTTTACAACCATTTTTTTCCTGGATGTGGTCACAGATAACGTCAAATTTTTCACAGTCCTAGAATTCCCACCCCCTTGATGAAAAAGAGAGTTTGACCTAAGAATCAGTCAGATTCATTTGATCACCTTAATAAATTCTAAAAGGTAATTCTAACAAGATAAATAACTGGAGTTGAAAAAAAAACAGTGGGTTGATTTCAAAGCCTTCCATTTAACTTGTGGAAAGCGTGCTCCTATTGATTTCCTTGCCAGCATTACTAGCATTTTGTGCCAAGGTAGCAGTTGGTGGCATACTATAGCTTGGAGACCAGTACTTCTGTTATCGAGTCCTGACACATTTTGCAAGAAAAGGATTGTCCTGATCAAAACTGCTTCAAATGTCAGCAAGCGAGTCACTGTTATCAATCAATTCATTAATTGAGCCACTGTGACTAATCTTACTGCCTAAATTACTGCTTTATTTTTCCAATGGGCACACAGTTTTGTATGCTTCCTCTACATATTAAAAAAAGCACACAACATGCTATAGTCACTGTATAAACCCCTGAAGAAAAACACCCCAACACCTAATTACCTAAAAATATAAAATAGAATACTGCCTATATAGACGTTAAGATTTAAGGTCATCATCTCCTTATTGCTGTGGCAATTTCTGCAGCTGTCAGAGGGTGTCTGCAGACCTTTATTCATCTTATATGATTAATTGAGGTTCCTGTAGAATAAGGCATGTGACAAATAAGCACTAACTGCTGTCCAAGACATCACAGTGAGGACCTGAACATCCAAGAGCTGCAATCCAATGTGAGGGCATACATAAAACTACTAAATCTAATGCTAACCTTTACTAAATATTTAGGGAGAACTTCAGATCAGGCAGCAAAAAATTAAGAAGCCACAGTTCTTGTTTAAGGAGAAACTCTTGTGTAAGACTTCTTAAACACATGGTTTAGCAGATACTGCAATTGTGTAAGGATGAACATCATAAATATCTTAAAGATATCAGATAATCAACAAGTTCTACATACAACCTTGGTATCACAGTAGTATGACACCTAATGGCAAAGCTCCAATATAACATATTATTACAGTTCCCACAAGAGAAAATGTCATATTTGGTATTATTTTAAAACTGTGTGTCTTAAGCAACCAGGTTTTTCTTGCCTGACATGAGCAGTACTGCTTGTCTTGGACAAAAAATCTGACGTGTACACGTGGTCCCTTGACATCTTTCATCAATCTGCCACAACAGACCAATTGGGAACAACCACTGTACATTTCAATGGAGGAGGGCAAAGTAGGGTTCAGCTTGCTTGTCTTTCCCCCTCCACCTTTCCATAGAACAGACTGGCCATTCATCTGTTACTGGAAATATTGCAAAAGATTGTTTCCAGCAACATTCATCTGATGTTCATTGTTTGACTGTAGGAGAATGTAGAATGGCACCTTGCTCTTAACTGGTTTATAAAATAAAATACTTTTCAATGTTTCTCATATTTCTCAAATAGTGTAGAGTTTGTGGAGCAGAAGCAGATTGGAAGACACAGATTTTCAGTGACACTAGATCTGGAAGTTCTCAGGACTGAGTACTTCTGAGTTTATTTAAGGATACAAGGAGGTCAGTAAACACAATATTCCCCAGTCAACATACTAAATGCAAAGTTGTCAATGAGGTCAAGGGGAGAAACCAACCTCATCTTTGGATTTGACTAGAATGAGTGCCCTTAACTTCCATTTGTAGAAGTTATTAGACTGGCATTGGCTCCCCAAGATGAGGTTCAGCCATGATGTATATAATATTTTATTGCAAGTCAAAGGGCCAAAGTCTATGAGTGGATTTGTAGATAGTCATTTAATCCATAAATAAGAACTTCCTGGATCTGGTATTATGTGAATCTCCACAGATAAACACAGACACATTTTCAAGCAAATATTCAGTCAAATAAACCATGTGCAATTGTGTTCACTATTCCAACTCAGTTATAACTTTTCCCAAGCTTTGATAAATAATCTCTAGATGTTGCAAGTTTTTCACACATCTAGCTAGCAGCAATTGGCAGCAGTGTTGGATTTTACTATCAAATATATCCTTTTCGTATTTTACTACCTCTTGTACTTCAGCTGAGGTTGAACAGCTTGCAATAGCTCTGTTGCAATAGCTTTAGTTTTAACCATGGACACAAAAACTAGGTTTGCAAGACGTTCTTTAACTAACCATATGCTACAAATTGATGCAAAACATTGTTTTTTCTGCATAAAAAAAATTACATTGACACAAGCAGCATTGCTTTAACAATTTTTATTTTAAGAGATAAAATATTTAGAAAAATAGAGATATTTGTGATTTTTTAAAAAAAAGCTGAATATAAAAAAAAAGAAAAATATAAAGAATCTGTTTATAAATCTGATTTACGTAATGTACACCCATTTAAAAGAACTTGAAGCAAACTGCAAGTATTAGGTGATTGCGACATACATATCTGCAAGTATTAGGTGATCGCGACATACATATCTGTTTCTTGCTGTTGTGTAATGTCAGCACTATCACAGCGTGTTCACTCTCCCCATACTAAAGTTTACAAAAAAATACAGGCTACACATCAAACATCCCATATCTTTAGTAAATTTTACTGCCCAGCAAACATTAACAGAAAACGTTACCTAGGGCTCTAATATATTTTACGCAGAGACTTGCTTAATTGTAAAAGCAATTTAAAAGGTCTGTTCCAATAGAAAAAGATAACTGAATCACTACCAGTCTACTCGTGGAACATACAGTACGTGCTAGACTTTAATGTTTGTCTGTACTTCTGTACTCCTGTTCATATTGTATGTGTCTTGGACTTAACACTTCTTTGTGTAATGACCTATTTTAATTATTTGGCCATGAACTTTCCCTGGATTTAGAATTTGCATATCAGCAGTGTTTGGAAATTTTTTACCAATACAAACTACTTCCTAATTCCAAAAAAGAATGCATAATCTCATGGAAGATTATCTGCATGCAGTAGCCTTTATTTGAGCTCCCAGTAGCAAGGCTTACACATTTCTTTGGAAGGGAGTATTTTAAGCACGATTGTATCATCTGTACTTCAGGACCAATTGCATCCATTGGCATTGTTCTCAACAGCCAGTGCCTCCCTGCACCACTGTACCATATCTCACTTGCAACCTTTTCCATCCTTGCCTCTTCTGCTTCACTAGACTAAGAATCTTAATGTAGTGCACTTAATTCATCAATGCATCCAAACGTTTACCATAATTTTGTATTGGAATATTTTAATTTTTTCCCTTATGTTACATTAACCTTATTTCTGTGTGTATAAAGTGTTTTCATTGTGCATGTATTATTTTCAAGGAAAAAATACAGTACAATTCAGTCACATTTAGAAATGTATCATAATAAAAGCAAACTTATGATCATTTCAGATTTTTTTTTTTTGCAAACAGCTTTGGCTGTGGCAGATCACAGCACGTTACGCAAAAGCCACACGTTACTTCTGGCTACATTTTTGTAGCCTGAAAATCTGCACTGCGGCCACAGCTGCATGCAACTCTAGTTGCCCATGATGCATTCTGGAGCTATCAGCCACTGTCAGCTGTCTTTGCTCTCAAGTCTCCCCATGAACAGAAAAATGTCTTGCCTGCAGCACTTAGGCACAATGTCACATTAAAGGAAAGTCATACAGCAGAAACAATGTGTTATGGACAAGAATACCTTTCCTTTCAAGAGGAAGTAGGTCCAAGGATTACACCTTGTATTTGACCCCAAACTACACAATATACCTAAAAGAAAACAAGGACACATTTTGGGGGAAAAGGTATTTTTTTTTTAAAGTGTTTACTAAAGGTTATTTTTTACAGGCAAAAAATGGACTGTAAGGCAATAGTGCCCCAGCAATTTCCCACAAAAAAGGGAATTTAACTTTCCCTAACTTAACATAAAAACCAACAAGACCCTAACATTTCCCTAATAGGGAACTTTACATATTTTATTAAAATATGTGCAGCTAGACCTAATATTCTCTATAGGCAATTACACATTTATTATTACAGTAATAGAATGCCAAAATGAACCAAGACATTTCCCAAAAAAAATTGAACATGTAATTGCTTTACACATAAGTCTAATTGACCAACACATTTCCATATATGGAAAGAATTTTTGGGGCAAAGTAATAATAAGGACCACAAGAATCCAAAATGAAATCCACTGTTAATTGGAGTGAGTTCCCACATGGTTTCATTCTGGTGAATGGGGTGGGATCAGGAAGGGCGTGAAATGTCCACTATATGGTGCTTGAGGCAGGTATTTCACTTTTCTATTATTGGCCCAACTATAGGCATCAGGACTGGTGCTTTGTGATCTATTCACACAAATACATACTGCTTTGTCTTCATTACCTGTGTGAGGAAACTCATCTCCATATGCACTAGATGGAGATGGTGCTTTGAGGGTGCCTGGCCACAAATAGATGTTCTCAGGGCACTATGGAATTCACTATTGAATATTGTAAATACAATCAATAAAAAAAAATAAAAAAAAGTATGTGTTAACACAGTGTCAAGGAAAAAAGACATCAGCAATGACCTTAGAGAATCAAGATGTTGCTGTCCATCAATCTAGGAAGGATTATAAGGTGTTTTCAAACAAAAAAAATCACTCATACTACAGTCAGATAGTTGAATCCTCCCAGAAATAGACAAGCCCAGCAATTCTCACTCCAGAGTCATACCAAAAAATTCTCAGAAATTGCAAATAACACAAAAGCTAAATCTCAGGCCCTACAGGCCTCATGGCTCATGACAATAAAATATGACAAATACTGAACAAGTATGGCTTGTTTGGACGGGCTGCCAGCAGAATGCTTTATCTCTCTCTTAAAAAGAACATGGCAGCACAGCTTAGGTTAGCAACAAACTACAACGCTTCTGGAACAATGTCCTTTGGACAGACAAGACCAAAGTAGAGATGTTTGGTCATAATGCACATAAAGCACTGTGGTGGATATTTGTTTTGCCACCACATGACTAAGGCACCTTACAGTCTTTGAAGTGATCATGAATTTTTGTGTATATCAAAGTATTCTAGCGTCAAATGTGATGCCAACTGTACGACAGCTAAATGTCTATGAGCATGACTATATCCGAACCTGATAAAGTCATAATGAATAGAAAAGAAAATGATTGCTGCTATAGATAGTTCTATGAGATTTTGAATCATATGGTATACTCTTTCACACTCCATTTTGACCTCATATTTTTAAAAAATTAAATAAAAAAATGTAAAGATATAACAATAATTGATGTCATGTAATAGCTGAACACTGATATTTTAAAATCTACCTTAAAAAAATAATAATATTGGTAATGGCACATTTTTTCTTTGAACCAAGTAGAGATCTAGTTATGAAATTACTCAACAATGAAGAAAAACTCGGTTTTATATGGTATTATATGTATGTTATTAATCCAACAAATATTCACTTAGTACTTTGTTGCACCACCTCTGGTTTTTATGACAGCTTGACTTCTCTGAACTTAGACTTCACTAATGAAAAACAATATTATTTTGGAAACACATGCAATAACCTAGTGATTTGTTGTTCAGCATCTCATTCATAAAATGTCTCATGTGATTTTTAGAAATGAAAAAGTAAAAGTTTGCTTAGTGATAATCTGAAAATACAGTTATTTTATTTATACAGATATTTTTTAACAATAAGGAAAAATGTAAAATATATATACTGTATTTTAAAAAGGACGTACTGTGAGTAGAAGTTGTATGTGGTGTTTTATAGAATGAAGTGACTTGTATGACATTTTTTTGTTTGTTTTGCTCAGACTCAGACTGGTAGTTCTGGGAATTTCTTATCTTTACTCTTGGCTTAACATTAACATTTCAAAAACAGATTCATTTAATAAGGACATTGTTTGGCAGTTGTATTATGCTCTTTGTGGATTGACTAAACATAACAGAAATCAATTGAGTGATCGACTGTTACACCACAGTAAATAAACGATGTAGTCATAAACCAAAGCTAAAAAGAAATTAAGCTAGTGCTGACTAAAATACCAATAAACCAATACCAACTGTAATATTTTGCTGGAAGAAAATCAAATACAAAGAGATGCTTTGAAATGTATTTTTTTCTTACTGAAGTGAACTGATGTACAACAAAATATTAAAATGTTGTACCACTGGCAAACTAACTTCTGCTTTGTAAGTTGTATTGGGAAATTAAGCTATTTTACATATAGCACAGTGATTGACAGCTCTAGAGTAATACGCAAATATAAATTTGGGAGTACAAAAATTGCAATCAAAACCTTTTATGGTGTGTAGCTTGTTGACTGTCATTATTCTTATATTCATATACAGCATGACTGATTTCCCACCCTATGGGCATGGCCACATCCATCAGGCAATTAACTATCACTATTGATTCCTCTTTACACAGTAAGATGCATTTTTATTAAATAATCCCAGTGGTCTTCATCTGTGTAAATATCTGTATTATGCATTGAATGCAGTATTATGCATTGAACATAAGCATGGACCCAGAAACAGTGGTTTTAAACCTTACCTACTTTCTTGAACAACAGAACAAAAACATATATATATTTAAACACTTTAACTGTTGTCCTTTTTTCATTTGTGGAGGGGATGAGGTTAAGGTGGATGAGAAAATGGTAGTTGGTTTGAAGGAGGAGAAGATAGTTATGCAAGGATTTGTTCAGATTGGAACTGTAATTGCTGGCCAACCGAAGACAATTAATTTAGTAATCAAAATTATTGTACTGCAGCAGTGAGAGAATTACAAAGACAGCCATGACTGAAGTAGCAGCAGAACTGGGTGAAGGGCAAAAACTTCATAAATTATGATCCATCATAGACAAAGACTCGGCACGGTGCTGCAGTCAGTTGGTGTAATCCATCAGGATGTATGGAAGTCATCAGAGATCCTAACATGGTTTATTTTAAACAAGGTCAGGGTATTGACTTTGGATGTGGATGGGCTATTGTATCTGTCTGTCATCTCCCTTATCACCCCCTAACTTCTTTTCTGCAGGACAGGGAAAAAACTCAAGTGAATTTCCTGCAAGCAACATTTCTATCTTGTAGTCATTGAGTCTTCAGTTCTTAGGTTGAAGTACCTTAGCTACAGCTGACATACTTTTTGACCATTTTGACCAAGTGCTGCCAATGCTAGTGGGTGCTAAATGTGGATACGTATAGCTGTTACTTCCTGCAAGATAATGTCAACCTTTCTGTTAGATCATAATTGATTGTGGTGCAATGGCTGCTTCCTGCTTTTCTGCCTTTGGTGAGATGTGACTGTTAGGAGGTGGATCCTTGGTGCCAGTGAAGGATGTGCATAAGTAATTTACCTTCCATGGTAAGACATGTTGACTTCTGTCTTTATTAGCTGAAAAAAGATTGTCATTTGGACAAGTAATAATCACTGGTTTTAATGCAACCTATGCAATGGTAGTTCATTATGTACAAGTAATGTATGGGCACTCATTAGGCTCAAGCTGCCCCACAGTTTCGTCTGCCCCCACTATTCACGGATAGTGGCTAGGGTTTTTGTGTACAATGGAATGTCCTGGCATAACCTCCCATTTCTCTTCTTTTTTTGGACTGACACTCTCCCCTTCCTCCATCTATTTCTCATAAATGGAAGCCTGTACAGAAATATAGTCTCCCTTTATCAAAAAGCACCTCTACAAAAGGAGGAGATCAAGTCAATGGGAAATTCTTGTAAAACATTTGGTGGTCCCAGCTTTTTGGGAAAATAGTGTAGGCTTGGGATTTTGTATTGGGGGATAGAACAGGCTACAAAGTAATTCTGATACTTAGCACCACTTACTGTGTCCATATTGTTCTTCTTAGTTAAATATGCATAAAATATAGGCTGTGCACCTACAGCTTTGTCCTTAATTTTGTATTTTTGGGAATATTGAAACAAGGTGGTTGTGACAACGAGTAACACAAGAAATTTCACAATTGCAATGTTTTTTTAGGGGGGAGGGGGGAATTTCAGCAATATAGCTCTGTGTTTACAAATGTACAAACATTGTTACTGTAAACAGAACAGATACAGAAATGGCTCACATAACTTAAATCAGTGATACAACACCCCATTTTGAACTCTAAAAACTGTACTATTTCAAAGCGCACTAGGTTGAATGATCACACATTGGTCAACTTGTGAATGTGATATGCGACCAATTAAGAAATAAACAGACCAATGCCAGCCCCAACACAGGTTCCACTATTAAGAGGAGTTCCACTATTAAGAGGAAAAAATATGCAGTGTCTATCTCTGCCTTTAGTCAGCCGCAGTGACCCAATTATTAGATGAAGTGTTCTGATGCA
Organism: Pyxicephalus adspersus; assembly: GCF_032062135.1. Lineage (NCBI taxonomy): Eukaryota > Metazoa > Chordata > Amphibia > Anura > Pyxicephalidae > Pyxicephalus > Pyxicephalus adspersus. The sequence continues at coordinate 98,446,802 of NC_092858.1, read as the reverse complement.
AAATGACTGTCCAAGGTATGTCTCCATAAATCTACAGCTCCCAGTCCACACAGATCAGAACACCAACCCAGTCCTAATACAAATTCAATTCTTTACAGTAGGACAAGAAGATTGCAGTTAAATGGCTGTGGGAGCACTCTGTACTGTGTATTTCAGGGTCTGGGAGGGGTATATTACATGATTTTGACATCCACTACATTTTCAAGGCTACAAGAACCAAAGATGGTTACCAGATGGTTGCTTCTCCTCTGGTCATTTATTGGTGCAATAGGAAATTTGCAGTAAATATCTGCTTTCTTTGGATTGACAGATCAATACAAAATATGTAAAGCTCAAGGGAATCAATGGTCAGCCAGAGTTTCGCCATCAATTTTGCTTATGAGGTTATGCAATGTAGTGGGTCTCTTAGTTGGCAGGAGTGGCAACAGGTGGGGGCAGGAAGAGATGTTCCAGCTCTCAGTAAGTATTTTAATGAAATTAGTCAGTGCTAACTTTATCAGATCATTGTTGCCTATTGAGAAGAGTGTCCAATCACACACAAACGAGTTAGAGGGAGCCAATCTTCTCAAGAAGAAATGCCAGAAATTCCACTGCGTGCAAGTAGACTTTCTAAATTGAATGACTAAGCAAAGAAGGAGAATAGCAACAAAAAAGAGCAAGTTACGTTTAAAAAAAAAATAAAAAAAGATACAAAACTCAAATTTATGACAATATACTCTGATTTTTAAAAATTATATATAATCAGTTGGAGAATATTAAACTAAGTAAGGTTGGCAGTAGGAATAAGGAGAAAAGCAAAATGGTAGTAGGTGTATACACTAGATACAGACCCAATTTTTGTTGTTCATCTGGCAAAAAAAAAAAAAAACTAGATGCCCAAATTGGACTTTAAAATTTGTTAATACGTGTAGTTACTGACATTATGGAGCTGATTCACAGAAATAATATATATGGTATATTGCATAGTTTGAGATCAGTAAAACCTTGACATTTTTCTTAACGGGATTTGATTACTTCACACACTAGATTTTTGGTGCCCAAAACAATTGTTCATGATCATCTTGAACAAAACTTTACTGACTGTACAACTGTTCCTGATGTCAATTAGTAATCTGCTATGTTGGATCACCAATGAGTTTGACCAACTACTGACCAATATTGGTTTTTATATGGAAGAATGTAGTGGGGCACTTCCCATTCATCTCTTCCCCCATCCTGCTCAATAGAACAGAACAGCTCTGTCTGTACATCACCTATATGTTCTACTGTTGCTGAAGTTATCACCAATGATTCTTTCCAGCAACAAAGATTAAAAATACATATGCAGTTTTATATGGTAATTTCTGGTGGGGATACTTATCACAGTATTTATCTGTACAGAAAGGAAATCAAATACTCTTACAATTATCTTTTATGCAAATACACAGCGGTAAAAATAAATGCTGGGGAGATTGTTTCATTTGAACGATGAACATGCTAAAATTGAGAAAAGTTATAGTAAAATCAAACTGCATTTTGTGAATGTTACCTGTATGCATTTTTAATGCTGCTTTGTTTCAAGTTAATTAAGATCACTTTACAAACGGAATGTGTTTGTTAGCTTATGCAAGTGAACATTTCACATTAATGAATGCCCTGCTAACCAAATCATGGTGTACGTGCTTTTCCAATAAATAATACCATATTACATATTTAGCAGTGCCCATGCAGCCTTTTTTTCCTAATTCTATCGAGAATGAATCAGTTATTATTCTGATTTATATTTAAAAGAAGACTGCACTGAAATGATTAAGCTCTGTATGGAAATATAGAGGTTATAATAAATGTGGAAAAAAATAAAATACAGAAATTAGTGTCATTGAATATTTGCAACAAAATATTGTAGGATTAGGAGCAGGGAGTTAAATCAGATTTAAGGGTAAACTCAAAGCAAACAGCTAAGTACACATTTGAAATACATATAAAGGAGCTGTGTTACCTTTTAAAGATTAGTATTTCTGCTAATTTCTGTTCTGATACATAAGCAGCTCTGCCAGCAGTACACTACACTGTTTTTCTGGATAGGAGATCTGATCTTTTTCTGTTAAAGTTCAATAACACTTGCAAGACCCCCACATTGTGACAGTACAGCATAAGGACATTTCTCTGTAATTCTGCTTTCTCCTCTTATTACCCTGTTTCTTGCACTACTGCAGAACTGATGGTCTCTTTGTACTTTCCATTGTCTAGTCCAATTACGGCAAAAGACTGATATCAGATCAAATTTAGGTACTTTAACTAACTTTAGGAACTAATAATAATAATGTATTATTAGTTTTTCTTTAAACAACCTGTTTTTAAAACATCGTTCTCCTCACCTGGGTTTGGATATATAGTTAGGCAACTAACCTGGGCACAGGGTCATGAAATTACCAAGGAATGAATGCCCTGCACACTAATCAGGTTTTTATTAATTCTTTTTTGGTGTGGGTTCTTGTCTTTGTTTCATAAAGGTTGTGTTGAGGCAACCTCTTTGTTGATGATTTAGAGCTCATAGTATAGGTAAAAGGGGAAGAAGGGGAAAGAAAGAGGTTTCAGGCTCAGGAGGTTTTTGTGCAAAAAAAAATTAAGTGTGTATTTTTCAAGTTACAATTAGTACATACATCAAAGTACATATTATTTATTTTAAGCTCAATATCCAAATGCCTGTTATTGTCACAGGGTTTGAATACTTTAATCTAGAAATGAGACTCCTTCCAATGTCATACAAAGTACATATAAGGATTGAAAACAAGGTAAGAAGGGGACCTGTTATGGTCGCGTGCTTTCCAACGCATTTCGCCTGTTATAGGCTTCTTCAGGGGTTTACATTTGCAGAGGTTGTATGATTTCTATATTGTACAAATACAAGATATAAACATATAGCATATATATTGTCAAAGATTATTAAATAATATAGTTTTGTTAGAAAGCTAGTTTGTAATAAAACATAATAATCCTTCTTTTATATGGATGTCTGGAACTTAATTAATTCCACAATTAGCTACGGTAAACCTTCAATTGAACAATCAACATCTAATTTTAAACTTTCATATCTGATGTTTAAAAAACAACATATTGATGTGATTTTAATCAAATTATTAACAAGGGCAGTAGTTTACTCACGTTTGGTTGGAGTACAGTCTAGGTAGGGGGGTAAAAGAAGCAGGCATCGCCAGGTCACACAGATGCCCGGCCGGCATCGCCAGGGGAAGAAGATGCCGGGCATCGCTGGAGGATGCCGCTGGCACCGCTTACCAGGAAAGCTTTTTAAATCCCTGGCTATTCCACCCTGAGTGTGGCTTGGGGTTATTGTTTTTGGTATGGATAATTCACCCCAAGCCACACTGTTACAACCTCAAAAAATGCGGGTAAAACCATGTATTGTAACACATATTTGCAGTGTTTTTTTGCTTTCCATAAAGAATTGTTATTTACGTGCAACGTGCCACTGAACTTGCTATAAATATGACTACTCCAACGGGTCAGTTCCATAGCACAGCCCCAACTCTCCTTGCACATCAGAGCCCTCTGCTCTTCATGGATGATCTAATTAGTCTCTGTGCTTACCCAACATTTCTCCACTCATTATTATGTTGCTACTGGGGAGGAGCAAAGGGGAATACTGTAGAGTATCACAGTATTTACACACATGGGGGGAAAATGCTTAACATGCCCACTGCATTTTATATGCATCACCTATAAAACACTGACCCTCCTCACAGAACAGAAAGTCTCTGTCTTTAGAATGCTCATTTGTTCTACTGATGCTAAAAATTATTTCAGACTATTATTTCTACCAACAATTTATTGAGCATCCGTATAAGACTTTAGAAGGGATTTGTATCCTTGCTAACAAACAGGCTTTACCCTACTCCATTCTATTTAAAACTAAAAAGGTTTTGGCTTTAGATGTACTTTATTTTACACAATCTGTCTACAGCATAGATATTCTGGGAGCACAAAATCAATTGCAGAACTAATTACATTAACAGCTAAAAAAGGTTTGTTTTGCTGTTCTTTATTATACGTAAGTGGTAATATCACATTACTTAGTCATGTTTTCTCACACACTTAGAGAAAAGGTGTAAAAATAAACACTTACAAGAATATTTCTGTACTTTGTCATTAAATATTGTGAAGACATTTGCTATTAGCTGGTAACAAGCTTCTTTTGGTGCTCTGAAGATAAACATTGATTTGTGAACAGTTATTATGAACAAATTAACTACAGACCAATGAAAAGAAGCCAGAAATGTTGTAGCATCTAAACCTAACCTTGCAATATATTTCCCACTGAAACTATACCGTTTTAAAAAAATCTGTGCACTGAATTCAGAAATATCTAACCTGGCAGAATATTGTGTTAAACTTAGCTTCACTGGGCAGAGGAGAATAATTCTATCTCATAAAATGTTAATTCTGTCATCATTTCCAGTACCATTATTACTTTCAGGACAGGTGGTTCAATCTAGCCATCACTTACTTGATCGCTTCTGAGCCAAGTTAAAACAACTAAATTAAACCCAATTAATTTATAAGTCTGTTATTACACAAACTTTGCTTATAGAGGAATGTGTAAGAAAAGCTGATAAAGATTGTTATTTATTCACTAATGGTTATTATTTTAAATACAGCTGAATTATTTTATCAGAAAGGTCTCTGAAAATTGTGTTGACCTTCCTTTTTCATTACTGAAAAAATAATTATATGCAGTCATTTTACAAGAGCAGGACATGTAGCTGGAGTCTACTGAAGACAAGTAAATGTAGTAGAGACTAGAGGCTCACTTGTAGTAGTACTTTGCATTAACACACATGTTTCGTTTAGGGAAATGCATAGCCAAACACATCATATGCGTTGCTCTCAATGTCATTAATTGTGCCTTCCCACCACCTCACCACTAGACCCTTTGTCCGGGACTTAATGTTGAGATGAGTGGATGTACCCCATAGGGAGGACTGGCTGCTGTTTGAACACTGTTTAGTCGGTTCCGTAGCAGCACTCTTTTTAATTTTTTTAATATGAAGTTGTTTGGATGAGTAGAATATCTGTTTATCCTACCTCAAAGTGTACTACATTGGCTGGTTTGCAGTGTTATATATAGAGCACTTTGGACACATGTACATATAAATTTACAGTGTAAACAAATTAAGGCAATGGTGGTGCCTCTCTATATATTTATTATGGGAAATCTTCCATAAATACATTATATTTATCAGTCTCAACCTCAATCACAGGGGTTGACTTTCCACTAACTCAGTAATCACCAAACACCAGTTGTCTCTTTTTTCATTATTTCACAAGGTACAACATATCAGATATTCACCATTTTGCATGGACCTGCCACGACATTCAGTTGTTGTTGCCACCTATGTATTAGGGTAAAAAATAAATACACAGTTATGTTCCCCTTTCTCTCTTTTACCCTTGATATTAGTTTTGTTTATTACTTGGAAAGCAGCAGCCAAACACTGACTACTGTATGGCACAATCTTGGACCACAAACCATGAGCTGGGGAAAGACTAACTTCCCTGCATGAAATATCTCCTTACACTGTCCATCAACAATTCCATATTGTGCCATTGACTCCATTCTTTACCTATAACTTCCAAGTAGAAACCGTCACTGACTTTCTTATCCAACTTACAACTTGTCCAAGCCAAGGTTCCAAAGCTACTCTGGAATACTTACAGGCTGAAGCTCCAAACCCAAAGGTATTACAATCAGATTGGGATAGGGAATGGAAAAAAAGGACCTTGCATGAGCCTTAGTTCTACTTCCTTCCAGTTTTTAAGTAATAATATCATAAGCGGATAATAAATTGGAAAAGGAGGAATGCCGACTGTCCAAAACACAGAATTTTATCACCCTTGGAAAACCCATAGAACAGGAGGTTGGGTGCAAGTCTGTTGTGATATGACCCCTGGCCCAATCACATCTGTGTTCACTAGAATCTTGCCTTTACATCTGATTAACCACTGAATGTATGGCAACCCCCTGCCTTTTTTGAAACATGTTGTGAGTGCTTTAATATGCAAACTGTTTCTCTATTTACATGCCTCTTCATTAAAGGGCCACCATACACCTTTTTTTTAGACATCAACCACCCATCATAGGATCCACCCTTACCTGTGGGAAAAGGCTGCCCACAGACTTCTGAAACTGGTGATTCCCAATTCCTAACTAGTGTACTGCACTTGGAGCCAACATAACCCTCATCAATACAATTATTGTGGTATGAACTCACAGAGGGATGAATTACCATACTTTTCCTTTAATGTTTATCCAAACATAACCAATGTATAAGCCTATAATGATACTTATCATCCTCTTCTTTACATCAATGTTTTTGCCTAGATGAAAACTCTCTTCTCCACATCTTTTCTGTTACCTCAAACACATTGCATGCATCCAGTGGGCCTTCAAATCAAATGTAAGTGCTACTTTTCAGGTTGACTGACTCTCTAGCCTGATAGTATCAAGATCCATATACACAGCTAGCCCTTACATCTGACTCGCCATAATTCTCTGCTTGCACCTGTGCTCATTGTTCATCCAAAAGAAAACAAGGCTCCACTAATGTAAAACACACCCCTTCTGATGACAAGTGTAGCAGCTCCATCTCTATTTACTGTGTCAAGGTCCTGATTACTAGGAGTGATGCCACCTATAACAGAGCTTTCAACCACATTGCTGTTTCTGTGCCTCTGAAAAAACACTGGGAAATGAGATGGGCTCAGCCTACTGGAGAGTTGTGTGCTGCTTCTGTGTTGACCTTCGAGTTACCTGCAGACCCAATCTTGCTTCATGGGCCAACATCAGTCTAAAATAAACAATAAAGTTATTTTACTAAACAAAAAAGCAAATGTGGGAGGGAAGGTATGTTCATGTCAGAACTCCCCTAAGCACTGCTTTCAAGTCTTCACTTGAAATGGTATTTTATTATCATCCCCCTCCTCCCACCAACCACTTAACTTGTCTCTCTCCCCACCTCCCAGAAAACCCACCACCTTTCCAGCCTGTCCTGGCTACTCTTTCATGCTGCCTTCAACTTAGGTTAATTATTATTCAAGGTAATTTACTATATATCTTTTGTTTTACATATAGCTTGAATTGCACTTGTTTTTTCTGTGTGTGTTCACTACATTATGAGTGGAGCGATTATTTATTTATTTGTCTTTTTATCTGCTCATTATTATTGCACACGTTTATTATATTCTCACTATGGTACAATAAATACAGTCTGGTTGCGCTATGTCAAAGGATTCCAGCATTGTATTCCTGTCAGAAAGTTGCCAAGCCTATAAATTTGGACATGGGACCTATTACATTTCTATGGTTTTAAACCTCACTCAGCGGCATACTCAACACACACAAGTTTAAAGCAGTGTTGAATCTATTGTACGCAGGAATGCCTCTCGTTCCAATATATCTTTGTTACTAAGATGTAAAAACAATAAACCTAAAAAGAACTTCAGAATAAAGTCTAGGGAATTACAGACTTATTCAGCCTTAGCTTGAGTCAGTTGTCATGACCTAACAAGAAAGTCTGTGCAATCATGGGATACACAGGAGAAGGTGGAAACCACTCCTGTAATACAAAATAAAACACAAAAGCCTTTCTACACTTTAATAGAAGGCACTCAGCTGTCACTCAAAGCTTCTGGAAGCATGCAATATAGACAGGTGCATCAAAAGTAGAGTTGTGTGGATGGCAGTCTTTGATGTAATAGCTGCATTGTAAACACTGTAACATGATTGCTTTAACCAATACATATAAACTATATTTTTGTGCTCAGTTTGATTGCACATATTCACTTCATATTCTCCTTTGTAGAATAAAATGCAATGCAATGTTTATTAAAGTGGCTTGCCTACAGCACTGCAACAGTCTGATGTGAGAGCCTTGTTGGCTTGGGCCATCATCACTTAACTAACTCATTGATTCTTTGACTCCTGTTAATTTATTAATCATCATTTAGTTGGAGAGAATGGGAGTACACAGGGATGTTCATGTATGCAATTTACAGTAGCCCCATTTACCAATAAATCAACATATGAGAGAATGTGCTGTTGTAACTAGCATAAAAGCTGAAAGATATCACCTGATAACACTTCAAAGTAACAGTTATGATTCTGTTCAAGTCCCAGAGATTCAATGCAAAAGCACCAACCATCACACTGATCAAGCATGTAGGTTATTGCAGTGAACTCCAGATCTGATATACTAAATTGTGAAGAGAGTTCATCTAGTTTGCCTTCTGTGTACACTTCTGTGTACAATAGTTAGAACTTGAATACATAGCATAAAGGGAACTGATGCAAGGTGACGTAACATGACCCTGCACACAAATTAGTAAAATGTTATATAGGCTAAATCAATTCAGTGCTGCTGATTTCCAGAATAAAATCTAAACTTGGATTACCCAGTCTATGCACTTAAATTGCAAATTCCTAAACTGGCATAAATTAGGGTTGTGATGTTGTAAGTTTTTTTTAGCAGTTGAGGAACTTGACCAAGAGTGGAGGATGGCCATGGCAAATTGACTTTGATTGCCTGAAAAGATGTGAACTTGAGAGTCCCAATTTAAGACTATAGTTTTTGTGACCTTGTGCCACATACATGTTTGACTAATACTTGCCTTGATCAAAGCCATAATTTGAGAAGTGCAAAGATTAAATCTGTAAAAAAACCACAGGAGTCACTTTTAAAAACCACACTGAGTAAACACAGTGTCCTGTGCTGGGCTCTAATAAGTTAACCTAAAGATACTTTTTTCCCCATTTTGGATAGAGTAGGGAATTGGTAAAACCGCTGTTGTGTTTTTCTTTCTACCATGTGTGTTTTATTAGGCTGATTTCTCTTTACTTTCTGTCATCTAGAAGTAAGATAATATCCATCTAATTTTAAGGGATTTCCCATCTTAGCAGTCATGGGAATCAGTGTGTCCGTTAGTGGATTTCTGCTCTATTTGTGTTCTAGTGGTAACTTAAAACCAGGAATTTACCCTAACTTTCACATAGACAGGAATAAAAACCCGACAATTGACCAAACCCCTAACCAATCAATCCAAAACTATCATGATTTGCCTTTAATTTACCTTTAACAGCATAACAAAATAATCTTTTAACCCAATACACATTTACAGATATGTATAAACGATACATTTATATAATTTAAAATCTGATTGGGGAAGAATTGTGCCACACTGCAATTACAAGTTGTAAAAAGCACTACTGATTGTGAATCGTGATGTTCATCATGTGCCACCTATTGCATGGATGAGTGAACTACCATGGTAATGATATACCAGCCAATGGGGCCAAAGAAAAGCCAAATTAAATATTTTAATTTAGAGTTTTGACCTTGTGCATGATAATGAAAAGCAAATATTTTTTAATAGTAAGTAAATAATTAATAAGATGCATAGATAGTTTTTTAAAAGATGTGTTATTTTGCTGGTTGCCATGAGATCCCACTGTACACAGGTCGTAGTGTGGGATAAATATAATTACGTGAATTTTTACTTTTTTAATTTAAGTCCCCCTTTTTGTCCCTTTGTGCAACCATTACACAAGTCAAACTGTAGAACTAATATCCTAAAACACACTTGAGGACATTTATGAATTCTGTCATACAGGTGGCAGCTCTAAACAGGAGTGACAAAACTCCAACAAGTGATCAACATATTTACTGCACACTTACAGCTTGATACATAAATCTACAGCTCTGCTACTCAAAAGAAGCAATGAGACAGAATGTAACCTGACCACTTTCTAATTGTAAGTCTCCTTAGAGCGAGACTATTTCTGGTAATCAGTGATAAATCTATTTCAGAACGAATGGCGGCTCTAGGCCCAGAATTTTTTGAGAGATTTTTTTAAATAGATATGGTTAAATACCTATAACTGGTGAGTATTTGGATAGATACAATTTGATAGTGGCATAGACTTGGAAGGATACAGTCTGATAGTTGCATAGACTTGGATAGATATAGAGCTAGCTGTTGCAGGCAAAGACTTGGTTGGTTCTAATTTATAGGGGCAAAGACTTGTCTGCTGGCAGGCTGATGCAGGCAAAGACTCCAGCCAAGTTTTTATCATACAGGCTGATTATGGAAAACATGTGGCTGGCAGCAGGCTATTGCAAGTATAACCTTCCCTTCCCACTTCCCTTCGGCTGATTCTTACCTGTCACAGCTCTTGCGTACCTCAGACTATCTTTTGGAGGGTAAAGGTGTGAGGTGGGGCATGTACACATATAGTGCCACACATGCTCAGAACTTTGTAAATCTGTTGCAGCTTTCTGCTCAGAATTGCAGACTCAGAGGTTACAAAAACACAGTAACTTTTCATACTCTTACATATAATTCTGTAATTCAAAATACTCATTATCTGCTAGCATCTGTCTTTAGGACTGTGAACTCCCACATGATCACATTTTGACCCAAAATGATCAGTTTGCTTTTCCTTATCAGCTAGCATTTAACATTTAATATAACTGAATGAACAGTCTGTTCTGTCTGAACTGGGAATATCAGTCTTATTATGTATGGTCACTGTAAAACAGACTAAGTTCACTGTTCACAGCATATTTTTCAATTTTATGTTTGCCTGAATGAGTCACAGTACATTAAGCATACCAAATAGCCTATTTTTGTGTAGCTAAATTTGACAGCCACAAATGTCTATGACCCCCATCTTATATACTATAACTATGGAATTTTTAGACCCTGATCATAGCAATTGGGAAAGTGGCCTAGCATGTGAACTGAAGAGAAAGGTTGTTTCAAATGACAGCATGCCAGAACACAGGAGGTATTCGAAGGAAAATGCTTAAGGCTAACCACCAAATCCAAACAGGCCATTTCAAGGACATTAGCCACAAATATAGTTATCCTGTCAAAACCAATAAGTTTTATTTTATGGCAACTTAGTTAGAAAATACATAGAGTGAAATATAAAATAGTGTGTTTTACTGTTTACCTAAATGTGTTTTGTATTATTATTGCTAATTACTGGCATGGAATCATTAAATCTATGTTTTTGAACTGTAGATTTTTCTTTGGATGCTTCCTTGCATTTTGGGATGGGTTTTCTTTAAAGCAAGAAAATGAACTGTCTACTTCAATTGAGAAGACATATTAGCTTAACAACACTAAGGTGCATGCTAATGTGCCCGACCTTCTTTTTTTCTTCAGGGTACATGAAAAAGATTGATGGAAGAAGGAAATTGTATAGAGGAACTTTACTTATATTGCGTAGTGTTTTATAAAATGCATTAAAACATTAATATCAGGCCTTGTTACTAAAGGAGCTTTCATTCTAAGGTTCTTTAAGTTTAATATTACTATTAAATGTCTTGGTTATGGCTCCACTGATCATATGTTTGGTTTGATGGTGTAAAATGGGACCTCATAAGTAAACCAAAAACATGGATAAACTATGTGAATGATTCACTAAATGAGTAATGTTAACTTTCCACTATTTTAGCTATATTTTTTTCACCTGCAACTAGTGCTGTCCTTAAAGGCATTTACAATACAATGTTAGGGCTCTGGATCTGATTTCCTATGATACCATGGCTGTGTCGATTTCTATCATCCAATTATGTGCAAGCAGAATCTTTATTTTCATTGCATTGTAAATTATCTACTATTTTGTTACCCAATTTACTTAATAATACTCGTACTGAGCACTATATGTGCAACACACTCCTGACCCCTGCATGTTGTTTGCTACATACTTCTGACCCCCTCACTTTATACATTACATACTCTTGGCCCCCATGTTACAACATTACTCCCCTTAGGGTGCTCTAGGACCTTCACAATCCTAGTAGGAGGTATGATTAAATACAGATACCTGCTTCCAATGATTATCAGTCACTTGCCAACCTGCCCAGCTTCCTATATTAGCACATACACACAGCCCACAATGTAATAATTCAGTGACTGCTACAGATATTTTTTTTTCTAGTTCGGTACTAGTGCCGGGCATATACAAGCAGGATCTAAGTCACCAATTCAGTTTTTTAAACTATAATAAAAATAGCACTGAGCAATAACGCATTTTTTGTTGAATTAGATCTTGCATAGTCACCTAGTTCATCACCATAATCATGTTCTTCAAGAGAGAGTAGTGTAACGAAAACCAGCACTGGGATTTCATCTGAATGAGCCACTGGGCGTATAGCTGATGGTAGACTAGGATACTCTGTTACATTTATTTTTCTTGTTATATCCTGAAGTTTTCTCTATACAAACATAACAGTCACTGAAATGATCTCCTGGCTCTCCTGGCAAATGGCATCTTATCACATGTTCCCTTTGTCCACATCCGTAAAACCTCAGCACACTGTTTGCACACCTTATGAGGGGCCCAAGATTTATCTTGATCACCAAGTTTACCTCTGAAATATGCCAAATGGCCTTGCCGTGCTGATGTTCACCCTTTGACCGGGAATGGTGAAACTGCCACAGATATAACAAAATGAATCAGGGTTGTTTAGGCACATAGGACGAGAAACAGCAGAGCTAGACATGATCTGAAAAAGGAAATACATGTGTAAGTAGAAAATAAATTTGCTTATTCACTACGTAGAGCAGCGCACAACCTCTGACCACACTGTCCTGCGTGTAAATGAATAGCCTATACAAATCCACGCCACAGTAATCAATTAATTAATATCAGTGGTAGAGAAAAAACCTGACATTATGGAAAAAAAACTAACTGCACTTTTTAGAATCAGCATACCTATTTTAGTGTAAATAAGCTTAAAAATTGAAGTTAACAAAAAAATTGTTCTACCATAAAACAATACTGAAGCCAGCAATGATTCAAAAAAGGAGAAACTTGTAAAACAAATCTTTTTTTTTTTTGGAGAAAAATAGTGGCTTTGAATATAGAATACTTGTATCATTAAGAAATGTACGTTAATGTCCCTTAAATATGATTGTAAGATATCAGGAAAGCCATATCACTAGTACCAGAAAAGGGTAAAAAAAACAACAACAACAACAATACCAATATTCTTTAAAATGGTTATTAAAAGGAAAAGTATGGAATTCCTGATATAGGCACTTAACAAAAAGATTTTCAAATTTTTCAAAACAGTTTCCAAAAAACAAAACAGAAAATAAAATACATAAAATGCATGGACAAAAATAAAACATCATGACCTTGACAGGGATTACTAACAAGTTATAAAAAAACTATACTTTTATTTGCAGTAAAATACTTAAAAAATACTATGTGTAGGGGCTTTACAAATAACTTAAAAAGTCTGTGGCATTAAAAAATGTTTATTCCCCCTATATGACAATGATCTATGGAAAAACAACATGGTTTAGGTTATTTTTGTTCTGTTGGGGCATGTTTTTAGAGTTTCCCTAGATACTGACAACACTATGTTCAGAGACTTTGCATAGACTCCAAAACAATTTGTCCTCAAAAATTTATACTATAAATTTAAAATTTTCAGCAAAAAAAAAAACAAAAAAATTCAAAGCAATTTTTGCAATCCCTACTTATTTTAGAAAAAATAGCAATTTTTTTTAAATTTTTGTTTTTATATTTCATAAAAATATTCTTTTTCGTGTGAAAAAGGGCCCAGCCCCTCTCCACCTCATTGTTAAGTATCCATATAATATATATGCAATTTTTATTTATTTGTTGTTGGATGGAAGCTATATTAACAAATAAATTGTTAAGAAACAGTGTATTCAACATCAGAGGGGTGCATAAAAAAAGCAAACTTGTGTCTCTGTCTCCAAATGCCAAGCACAAAATTATTACATAGTGTCAGAGGCTGGCAGAAATATACAGTAAAACCTCCCATCTTAACAGAAAATAGAGTTTGTTGGCATTCAACTACCCAGCATGAGCTGCGAGAGTGTAAACATTTCAGAGGAATGGAAAAGATTTAAGAGTATGTTCATTTCAATGTCAAAGATCCTCTGAAACAAAAAATGAGGAATAGAAATGCAGTTCTTTAATGTTATTGGTTGAAGGGAAAAGAATGAACATTTATAACACATGGAGAGTTATATCTGTAGAGAAGAGCAAACACTTCATTGCTTATTATTAAAGATGTAATGATTTGCAGTGCAAATATTTTAGGACCGCAAAATGTAAGGAAATCAGTTTAATAGTTTGTGATATTTAAGAGTGCTATCTAAAATGTTCAAAATGAACAAAAGTGAGTATCTGTTCCTACACACAATAGTCAGCTCATACTAACAATATACATATATATATATATATATATGCAAACCAATGGTAGCAGCAAAGCCATGACTGTGGCAAGGCAGAAGAAGTTTTCCCACCTCACAGGTTTAACCCAAACAGTTATCACACCAATTGTGGTTCTTGGCCCAGAGACCTTTTTTTACAAATTTTTAAATAACCTCTTTAAACAGGAATAAAGAATACCAATATTACCCATATAACCATAACAACACATAAACAATAATATAACACAACATTAAAATAGCATTTCCTAACCCTACCCTGAGACCCCTCTTAACACTTTGGTTACCAGTCCTCGAAGGCCTTCCCCCACTAGCTCCTAAGGATCTGCGCCACCATGACATATATATAGCGTTTTGCCACAAGATTCGAGAGATTACACACCAACGATGGATCTCCCACCCCATTGATACCACTACCAAGGACCACTTTCCTTGTGGACTACCAATTCAAACTACCTCTTCCTAAGAAACAGAAGGGTGGGTGAGAAAAACTTACTTTTACTCTGTCCCTCAAACAACAGACCACCCCCTATTGTAATTTATATTACTTAACCGTTAAGTCATGTTTACTTTTCCCAATCCTTCAGGGAACCCCTACTATAGTTAATATCACCACAGTTTACAGTAAATTAATGTGGTGGTCAGTAAGGCTGCATACACACGTGCAATCATGAAAGATCCTTTCTAACGACAAACTACTGCACAATGCATGAACGAGTGCTGTACATACAGCACCGTTCTGTTCTATGGGGAGGGGAGAGGGAGAATGATGGAGCGGCACCCCCCTACACACTCTCCCACTTGACTTCTATAAAGATCGTTCGTCGTCCATCGTCCGTGGATCCACCAGGATGGTTGTTTCTGACGACAGACGACGGGCACTGCACACACGCCAGATTCTCATCCGATATTGACCCCAATTATCAGACGAGTACCATTGCAAGTGTGTACGTAGCCTATCAAAAATGCCTCCTTCATTGCTTGCTAGTGGAAAGAATGTCACCCTTACTGGTAGCCAAAAAGGTAATTGGTATCTGTTATCACAAATTGTTCATTGCTAAACTCTGGAGAAACAAATAAACTTGAACTTAAATCAGCTCAGAAAGGGCAATAACAGGGGGTTTTACCTAGCTAGGCCTCCCACTTTAAAAGGGTGAGATCACAGCATGTTGACAATGTGCTTTAGCTGGAATAAATGTAGCAGTGTTGCTGATAAACTGCAAAGACATAGATTAGATTGAATAGATAGTGTAGCCATTGGAGGGAGGAAGTTAAAGTAAATATGAACCCTCAATAAATATCAAGTAAATAGCAAAACAGTGGCTGGAAATGGGAAGAGTTTTTACCGTTTCACATCCCTTTGTATATGTTAATACTGCTGATATCCTACACCCTCCATATAGCCTGTCACAGTCTACATGCACTTCTGTGATAACGTGTGTTTTTTTCCAAAGGATTTATTTCCTTAACCTCCCTGGCGGTATAATTAACCACCTAAGCGTTACACTGAGGTCTAGATTTCTGTACCAAAAGTGATCCACTGTTTTTCATGAAATTTTTTTTTTAAATTGTAGACCTGTAACT
>NC_092858.1:98424151-98429680 GCF_032062135.1 Pyxicephalus adspersus | reverse complement strand
GCGGACGATGATCGATGGAGGACGACGCTGGATGAGCACAGGGGGACCAGGTAAGTAAGGATGTACAAAATCTCGGGCTTAACCATCCTTGCAGTTTTTTTTTGCCCGAGCGAAGGTCGGGCTTAACTGCAAGGAGGTTAATGAGGATTTTTAAATGTAAAAACGATACATTTAAAAATATGCTTCCCCTGGCCTAGCGTCCCCAATGTTCACACGCCGGGGACGCAGATGTCGGCCGGGCATTGATGGAGGATGCCGCGGACATCTGCCGCGGACATTGCTGGAGGACACCGCGTGCACTGCTGGAGGATGCCGCTGAACGTGTGAACAAGGTAGGAGTTTTACATTCCCTAGCAATTCAACCCTGAGTGTGGCTTAGGGTTACTGCTTTTGCTATGGAAAATCCACCCCAAGCCACACTCGGGAATACGGCCAGGGAGGTTACTGTTTCTGCCTGCATTTTTTTACAAGCATGAAAATGGAAAATGTCTTCTGTTAAAAGGCCCTCACCTTCTTTAGTCAAAGTTCTTTTTTCGTTCTACTATTTTTAATACTAAAAAAAAGAATAAATTGTCTTAGTTTGGCTTCTAGCCAAGATAACTACTGCATCCTAGGAGTGTATTCTTAAAGGTGTTTTGTTAGCTCCAATTCAGCAAACTCACTCTATGGGTAGGACAAGCTTGTGTCTTTAATTTTTTCTGCTGTCTGTCCTTCATGACCATGGAGAAAGACAGGAATCAAGCCAAGCTAAACAAAAATGTACTAGTTAAAAATCAATTACACATTCAAATTGTTTGAATATCAGTGTATCTATTAATTTCTGACAAAGCTTAATTATTTTTTAATTATTTTTTGTGCCCTTAAAATGACCCTCTCATCTCTGTTAGGTATTTTTTTCTTTATAAATAAATGTCTTCTGTAGCAGAATATTTGCAGGAAAATGTCAAAGAGGCAAATTGTAAGTATTGGGTTATTTTCTGTTTGGTTGCCTTAGCATTGTCTGTGTTTAGATAAGGGATGAGTGAGAAGGCCTCTGACAGTTTTGCGAAAATTTCCTCGAACTTCCGGTCGATTCGCAAAATTTTCGCAAATTCCATTATAGTCAATAGGCCAACTTTAAACATTAATAGCCAAGCCCCTATACTTGTTAGAACCACCAAATTTGCTAAGTACTTGTAGGAGAACATTGGCAACAAGCTAAAAAAAAGTGCAAAAGTTCCAAAAGACTTGTGGTTTTCCAGAAAATGGCAGGCAAAGTGACAGCAGGCAAATAGGATTTTTGCGTGTTTGACAGCATCCAGAAAGCAGCATAAACATTAGGACATTCAGAAAGGGTGAACTCAACCCACTAGCAAAAGTCTCTGCCGTCAAAATAGCAGGATAATGCATTGCTATTTAATGTACGCACCCCTTTTGAATTTACACAGCTGCAAACTATCTTAACGCTATATAAATCCTGTTTATTAATATTATAATTGCTAGCTGGCATCATGACCTGGATGACGTGTTAGGAATGACACCCGTTAAGTTGCGAATAAGTAGCGAGGTGACATTAGACAAGGATGGAGGACCAGAGACAGAGCGTAGGACAGCGAGAGCAGTAGCAGTGGGTGGCCTCTGGTCCCTTATCGCCAGGGAGTGTCATGGAGAACTGGGTATAGTGCATCGTCAACGCCACCCAAAAGTGTACAATTTTAGTGAATAGAGTACTGACAGGCGGCAGCAGCAGCAGGAAGAGGAGGCGATGGGCCCTGAGACTGAGTGGGGACCGCATTGGTAACTGGCATCTCGAGCTGGGTGTGGTGCATCGTCAATGCCACCCAGAAGTGTACAATTTTAGTGAATGGAGTACTGACAGGTAGCAGCAGGAGGAGGCGGTGGGCCTTTTTTGATAGATAGCAAGTGGGATCAGAATAAAATATCTTTATTTTTTTTAGAGAAATACAGAAATTTTTCTGGCTTTTTTGCTAGATAGCATCCTTTTTTCCTAGAGGTTGCATCAAAAACGGCACAATCTGTATATTTCAAGATATACAGAAGGCTCCTAGCCTGTCCCTGCCACAGTGCACTTCTCTCCCTGCTTCTTTCTCTAAAACAGAACACAGGATGGAGTGACTAACCCCTCCCGCCTTCCCTGTATATATATATATATATGCCTGTGCTCAGATCTCTCCTGATTGGGCTGCTGGGCCTTGCTGTGCATCCTGGCAGATGATTGGCTCCCAGCCATGCCATTCCCGCCAGAAATACTTGCCGTTCCTGCCCCCTGCATTTTCCCTCATTTGTTTGTTGAAAACACGACCTCATGGGGAATTACAAGGCAGTTCTCACTTAACCACCTGGCCGGTAAACCCGACCTTGGTTCGGGGTAATAACACTTGCAAAAAGCGTTAAACCCGAACTTTTGTAAGGTGGGTAAACAAACATTGTATTGCAATCCGATTGTCATACATTGTAATTGTAATAATATACTCACCCGGTCCCCGCAGCTCCTCCGGACACGTCCTTCCTCTTCTGTGTTCTTCTGGCAAGTGCAGTGACGATGTCTGGGGTTTCCCGGTGACGTCGCTGCATGCGTCGGTGCGGACGGGAGGCGGGGCGGGAAATTCAAATCACTTTGTATTGAACTCAATACAAAAAAAGCTGTATTGAGTCCAATACAAAGAAATCCTTATATATTATATATATATATAATTGTATTATATATTATATAAGCTGCTGTACAATTACATTACATTATACACAATTTTTTTTTAAAGATTTTTTTATGTTTTATAAAAAAAATTTTTATTATTAAATTTATAAAATTTTGGACATATTTCGGTGAGTTATGCGGTAATTCATTGTAATTCGGTGAATTATAAGTAATTATTGAGTAATTCGGTGAACTATAGCCTACAATCTAAAATAAATTTCCAAATTTCCACTTTTTGCATGGAAGTTTTTTTTAAAGAATTAGAATACCCGGCGTTCGCGTATGCATCCCTCGGCGATTCCTGATGATGTCCGTGCGTGCGCCCGTCGATGGGGGTCGTAGCGGGAAATTCAAATATTTTGTATTGGATTCAATACAAAGTCCTGTATCCAATCCAATACAAAATGATAGAAAATATATATGTGGTTTTGTCTATAGGTATGTGACGGACACTAGGGAGGTGTTTATAAAATATATTTCTATACAGTATAGAGAATTATTGCATTTTCAGTATTTTTTATTTATTTATGTATTCTTGTTTAAGCTGATTTTTGTGTTTTTTATTTAATTTTATTAAAAGTAAACTTTTTTTTTTACATGATTGTGTTTTAAACTTTTTTTATATTCATGATATTTACTAGACCCTTGTTCGGACATATTTTTGTAAGTTACAGGTCTACAATTTAAAAAAAAAATTTCATGAAAAACAGTGTACAGCTTTTGGTACAGAAATCTAGACATCAGTGTAACGCCCAGGTGGTTAAATGTTCGGTAAGCGAGAGCGGCCCGATTCACCACAAGATCAAACTTACAGATCTTGCTCGCTCATCCCTATTTAGATATATCATTACATGTTTAAACAATCCTATTAGGAAGAGAATTGCATTGGAGAAGTAATTTTCAATCCATATTAGAGACTATAATTCTCAAAAGTTCATGGATGATGTGCAATATTTTTTGGATTGCTGCATAAACATCCTCTATACAGCATTTAGACTTCAGACATATAACAGTCCTACTTCATTACCAGTTTTTACTGCTGGTTGAAGAAATTCACTTACCAGTGTTTAACCAGTTCATCTCCCACATCTGTATGCAATTTAAGGACTAGAATACATGAGTACATGCGTATATACCAGCAAACAAAACTTTTTTTGGGAAAGGATAATCTACATGAGCACAAAGATGATATTCCATTTACATCATTGCATATTCAAGACTGTCACAGATCCCCATCTGGGTCTCCTTCTTGCTCTGCATACTTTCTGTTCCAAGTCAGGTGATTCTCTGTCAGCTACTCCCTTGCCTCAGAGAACCAGACTATTCTGCAGAGGCACTCCCTCTTCTGGCAAACATGCTGAATAACACCTGAGATTATCTCGGCAACAGCACTCCCTCTGCTGGTGGGATTGATGTCTGTGGCTCACTTGATCCACGCCCATCACCTGACATTCCCTTCCTAAGAAAGTGACCTGGCAACAGGAAGTTGTCTGAACAAGGAGTTCCTTTGGCTCTGTTTCCAGGTTCCCGTTGTTTGTTTCTCCTGTTCCAGATTTTTTGTGTACTGACCCCGGCTTTTTTCTTGTTCGCTGCCTGCCCTGACCTCTTGCCTGTTTCCTGACCAACCCTGTTCGCTGCCTGGCCTGACCTTTTGGCCTGTCTGACTATTCTCTTGGATTTCCTTTTTGCACTACGTTTTGGTTCCAGTTTGTTAGCAGCCACCTGCCTTGGCGGGCACGCAATGTGGCAGTAGCTTGCCGCACAACATCCCCATCTCTAGAGGCTCTGGAAAAGACCAAGATAGTGCTTAGACCCTGTGCCCTGTGCACGTCTCCACCCACAGGGTTGGTGACACAGTGGGTCCACCACTTGACATTGACGTGGAGCTTTTCCTCCCTTGTTTTACTTTTTTGACTTTTCCTCCCTTGTTTTACCCCAGTTTACTTCTTGTATTTTTATCAGTTGTACGTTCCTCTTTAATGGTTAATGTTTTCAGTTTATTGTATTTTATATGCTATTATATTATTGTACACAGATGCCTGTCATTTCTTTAAGGACACTTTTATGACTTTTTGCATTCTTGAAATTGTTTTGTTTTCGTTAGAATAAGAGAAAGCTTATTTGAGAGTGGGAAAAATATTAGCTAGGGAGTGTGTGTGTGGGTGGGGGTAGTCAGTAAAGCTGCCTACACACGTCCAATAATTATCGTTGGAGACGAACAACGGACGAACAACCGATTGGCCAAAAATCATTCTAAAAAAAGTGATCAACGCTGCCAACGAACGATTATAGTCATTGGAAATGAACGACCGGCATGGCGGATCTGATTTGACAACGATCATTCACCATCTATCTTGCATGTTCCGAGCATGCGCGATGACTATGATGAATATTTGATGAATATTTGAAGGCATTCTTAGTTGTGCTATAGATACGTAAGAAAGTATTTGCTCTAATTTTAAACCGAGTCTATAGAAAAAATAGAAAAATAGGTATTGAGCTTTATTGATGTTGTTGAAAATTACTGATGTGTGTTTTACTGGTTGTTAAGAATAATAAAGCCCATAATTATGATATTTATATCTTTCTTTTTACCATACCATAAAATAATTATTTTTGAAAGAATACCATGTTTAGTTTTACACTGTATAAAAGAATGCAGACTTTCAGTATACAATTGTCTGTACTGTGGTACCTTGCAGAAGAGACATTGCCCCTGATTCATCAAGCAAAATCGGATTATCGGTCGCGCATTCGTATTAGCGATCCGGAATCGTGCGTGATCGCGCTATTCAACAACTGAAAAAAGCTCGCGCACGGAGCCGCGCTTATCC
>NC_092858.1:98382034-98421512 GCF_032062135.1 Pyxicephalus adspersus | reverse complement strand
GATCCTCCTTAATCGCGCAGCTGAAATCTAATCGCCTTAATTGGCAGATTCGCGCTCCCTATTGTGAAGGCTGGAATCCGGCTGGTAGTGAGGCGGGTGTACGCGCATACTCGAGTCCGGACCGCGGTAATCCGTGATCGCTGGCCGCGCGTACGTTCGCGCTCCCAGCGATCGCGGATTTCAATGATGAATCAGGGGCATTGCCTACTTTTTCTGCAGTTGGGATCCCACCTGCTCACAATTTTGGAACACAGAACTTTAAAGAGTGTTAGCTGGAAATAGGCTTTAATTTCTTTGTCTTTACCATCAATTTCAGAGTGGCATTCTGTCTAGTGATACATCTGTTTCTTATCCATTGGAGTTATTGGTAGAATTATGGACCATGCTTTATTTCATAAATGCTTTGCTTGTGTCTTTTTTATATAACAGATCAGATAGTTATGCCAAATCTGATGATAAATGTTTCAGCTCACTGTGGTATTGCTGATTGCTGAAGGAAAAGTTAATTTTATTTTCTATAATTTACCTACATTACTCTTCTTCTCCTATACTTAATACAGTATAATTGAATGCTATTTTTCCTTTGTCACCTATTCAGCAACTGACATACTTTCTTTTTCTTACAATGTCATCTCAGCATTTCTCGCCTCTGCCATAAAATGATCTTTTTTATGCATGAAAAAATGTCAAAATTGCTAATCTAAAGGGCAGTGAATAACTGGATGCTTTAATTTAAGATTGTCAGATTTAGCTGAATATATTAAACACTTTATAATTTTTGGTACATTTTTATGAGTCCGGGGAAAACACAGAGAAAATGTACAAACAAATTGGAAATAATAAAAATAACCTTTGTATCATTTAGTGGTGCTATTCACAGATTAATGCCCTTTTTATACCAATGCTTAAAAAAACGTAGGCTATAAATGACCTAAAGACTTTCCACACATTTAACCAACATTTTTTACTGTATTTATATGCTGAGGATTTAATAGTAAGCTATATTGTGCACTATATAACAGTAAACTGAAATTTGCAGATAATACAAGGTTGCGGGTGAAAAGAGCAATAGGTCAGCACATCTAATATACATTTTTTGGACAAGAGGCAACAATATAAAAGTGATACCCTCCCTTATAATTAGACATACCTGCTAGTTTATAATGAATGTCATTGGGATAACCTAAAACATTTTGAAGTAAATGCAAGTAATGTGTCAGTGTACAAACTCCAGATATTTTTTGCACCTTACAGAGATAACAGTGCTCCCTCTGACTATATCTTGATCTGCTTATTGCTCTAGAAGAGTAATGCCAACTTTGTTTAGTCATCATTTGAGGTCAGTACCTACTTTCTGAAGATGGATGCTGGCTTGGAGATAACAGAATCATGTAAACCCTGGTGCCTTTTCAGTTCTTGGCCATGGTTACAAGTGTCTAACACAGCTAAGGTGTCTTGGTTCGGGAAAATGTTAGCCCTATTCCTATGCATTCACAATTAAAAAGTGAAAACATCCTTCCAAAGTCTTTTGTATCGTAATATTTTGCTGCATTGTGCCTATTCCAGGACTAATGACAGCTGAACCACTGACCAAAGCCAACTGGTCTTGTTGCTGCCCTGTATTATTATATTATCATGCTGCTACTAGAGTCCTCAGGAACTCATGGGGATCCTGCTAAAGAACAACTAATAGGTAGTGTCCATGTCAGCAGGCATTAATACAGACACTGAAAGAAAAATCTTTTGGGTCAAACAGCTTAAGGGAGGTTTGGTTGTGGTAAGGCTTAGTGGTAGAGGGTCAGAGTGCAGTTTTATAATACCTATAGATTTATTATGGCAAAGTGTGTTCAGATGGACTTTAAAATATTTGTTCAAAAAGTTAAAAAAAAATAGTTGTCAAATTAGTGAGGTGAGTGGAACAAAAGTCAGAAAGGCACATAAAGACTGACAAATGTTCTAACTCTTCAGTACCCTACTTGAAATGACCCATTTACACTTGCTGCAACATGTGTTACCTGTTCCTGCAGTACATAGCCATGTACATGCTCCAAGTGTATTTCAGGGCTATTTGTTGTGAATAGTACCCCGAAAGCAATGTACACTAAAGTACAACACACAACAATACCCTACAGGTACACAGAGTGAATCATATAAAACTAAAATAATGGTTTATTCAAAATAAATCTAAAAACATTTGACTGGAGCCTGCCTTTCAAGATCTCTGAATTCATCCCCTACATCTGTAATTTTTAGGCTTTGGCATACAAAAAAATAAAACCAAGGCTAACCAGATTTGTGGTGTTCTGAGTAATGTCTAGAAGACCAGACTAACATTAAAGGGGCCAACAAAGAAAAACATAAAATGTATCTTGTTGCAGCCTGAAGTAGAAGAATTACATTTGAATTTTAATTTGTAACCCCTGTATGTCACTGTTTGGAAATCATATTCCAGTCCCTGGGGCTTGTCTTGTCCTAAACCTAATCGTGAGCCAGATATGAATCAGATGCTTTAGTGATTATTAGATGTGAGCTTTCCCATCTATCAATTTCACTCTCATTATGGCTGCTAATGATACTCTAGGGTGACCATTTTCATCATTATGGCCATATTAATAATCTTTTACAATTAGAAAGGGTAATATTAGACATATCCCTCTCCTAAATTTGAAATCTCATAAAAGCTACTAAAATGAAGATATAATGTAGTAAGGTACTTCAGTCTCATCACAGTTGTCTTTCAGCACCCACGTAGTTCATGATTTTTTAATTTATTGGTTGTATCTGACAATTGCAGTACAGTACATTGGCATATTGTCATTGTCAGGTTGCAATTGCATCTACAGTGCCATTTGCATCCTGAAAGCTGACATAGTGATTACATCAGTACTATTCACTCTGCTTAGTTGATGATTATTAGTAGCAACTGAAGCTGTCAGTGACAGCCTGGTCTGACATCTAGTACGGTAGCTATTTACAATGTTAATTCCAAGCTATCAGAGAGGACAATTGGGCCTTCTACGTAGGCATGTAAGTCTACAATTTGCAGGCATACAAATGTTAAAGATGAGAGTCCAGGGGAATGTTTGCATAATAAAGGAAATACATTTTTTTACCTAATACCAATATATTAAGTTTATCACTAGCAAAAACCTGTTTTTAATTGAAAATTTCATTTGAACTGTTTTTTCTATATCACTCTTATTCTGTACTGGCTGGAAGACAGCCAATAACGTAAAAAGGATCATTCTCTTCCTGTTGATATGAATTCAAAATAAATTCAAAATTCCAAGGTGAAAACTTGTAAAATCTCTTCACATAGGGCTCCTTATGTAACTGCTTGACCAAAGAGCCTGCGGTCAGCTAGAAGGGGACATTTGAGAACCATTAGCTCACCCTCAGACAAGGTATGTTTTTTCACGATATATTTTCTTAACATTTTCTTTTGAAAACTGAAGGTGAGAGCCAGACATGGTATAGAAAGTAAATATGGCTATGGTAATGCAGCAGGAAGTTAGAGCCCTATAAATAGTAAACCATTGAATGTATTCCAGCTCACCTGCTGAATTCCAGAGCCTAAAGTGCACCTGTGATTATCCAATGCAGGGCAATAAAACAGGTTCACAATAATACTGTTTATGCTTACTTGAGGAGAACTGGGAACATTTGGCCTTGCTGGAGAACACAACCAACTGGCTATTTAATGGAAAGGATAGTTTTCTGTGAGCTTAAAAATTGTACCAAAGTTTGCCACAGTGCTTAGCAGCCATCATGAAAGGAGGTTGATGACTTAAAAACATGATTTATTGTAATAGAAATAGGATTGTAAGGAATGAATATTAATCAAAGAAAGACTTTATACGATGCACACGATAAATATTGGACCACAGATGGTTAAAGAAGATGCCAATGACTATGAGTCCCATTTTTAATGGGGGAGTTCCTCCACTCAGACCCATCAGCCCAATATATATTGCTTGTTCTGGCTTGGGTGAGAATTCTCTTCTTGCCCTCTGCCTTAGTACTTCCTTTTTTCTTTCCTTCTCTACCCAACATTTTGACCTTAGAACAACAGATGAGGGAACTTCCTTCAAGGTAGATACCTGTTCTAGGCACAACTGTCTAGGATAAATATTTTATACTGTACACAACTATGTAAATAGTTTAACCATTTTTAACATACTTTTTAAAATATAATATTTAAATAATTTTAATAATAGTATAAAATATATATTTTTTTAATATATGTCATCATCATAGAAAATAGAATCAAAGAAACTGTCAGTGTTGGCTAAAGGACCGGTAGACATCAACGTCAAAGAAACTACATGCACTCCTCAAGCCGCAAATGTATGGTTACTGCCTCTGGCAACATGCCGTGTGCTCCTAGTTACATTTGAAATATAACCTTCTCGCACCTTTGCACACCTACTAAAAAAATGTTGGCTCTGGATACACTTCAAGTAGATTCATTTGTATTCATTGATTTCTTCATCACTGCTGATATCATTACAGTAAGCTTTGAATTTTGTTGCAAATCTTGGTACAGCTGTGAGGCTGCCCTGCAGTGGATCAGTAAAACCCCTACTTGGTGTAACTGATGAAGTAAGTTCATAAGCTGCCTTTGTCGCTGAATGTTAGGAGTTGTGCTTCGACCGCTGTCCAATTATTTAATTGATTAATTCAATAATGGGAAAGTATTCCATAGTGACTCTGTGAAGTAAATGGACCAAAATAAAGGATATAACCTGACATCTACTGTCATAGTTCTGGTGTATGGGTGACACTTGAAAATGACCTACATGCAAGTGAAGAGTCTTAAAGAGATGACTCAAGACTCAATGCCCCTGATTCATCAAGCAGAATCGGATGATCGCTCGCGCATTCGTATTCGCGATCCGAAATCATACGCCGTCGCGCTATTCAGCAATACTAGAACCCTGTTCGAACATATTTCTGTAAGTTACAGGGCTACAATTTAAAAAACAATTCATAAAAACCTGTGACGCTTTTGGTACAGAAATCTAGACATCAGTGTAACGCTCAGGTGGTTAACAGATCCTCCTTAATCGCGCAGCTGAAATCTAATCGCCTTAATTGGCAGATTTGCGCCCCCTATTGCTCATTATTATGAAGGCAGGAATCCAGCTGGCAGTGAGGAGGCGCGTGTACGAGCACACTCGAGTCCAAACCGCGGTAAACCGCGATCGCTGGCCGCGCGTACTTTCGCGAGCGCGGATTTTATTGATGAATCAGGGGCACTATGTTTCAGGGAGGAGCACAGAATTTAAAAAACAAGTATAAAGGAAAGCCAAAACGAATATTTATTTTGCATATTTATCTAAATTAAGACAGTTTAAAGAAAAAGTCATCTGCAAAAAGTCATAGCTTGCCAGAAAAATACGATTAGGCTATTTATCTGGGCAGAAGTATATATTTACTTAGAGTAAGACACTATTAGAATTTATAGAAATAAACAGTAATAAAAAACATAAAAATGAGAATATAAAGTGGTTTTTAAATGAGTCAATAATTTCTGCAGCTTCCTTAGAAGACAAAATTGAAGCAATATTCATTAGTTTATTGCTATATCATTTTTTAAAAGTGTCCAGTGGTAAATTTCTTCAAGCTCCTTTTACGACTTTCTCTAACTCCTCCTGCGGGTTTTTTTGGTTGTTTTCCTATAGATGCTGTGGAAGCATGGCATTAGGGTTTTATAATTTAATTAACAAAGTTAATAATAAAAACCCTTCTCCGGATGCCCACAGTTTTTGGGTCTGTTACTTTGTTTTTTAACAAATTCATGCAATGGATGGGTTTTTCCTTTAACAGTTTTGGAAACTGAATGTCTAATATTCTAGCTATCCACCAAGATATCACTAACTTTTTATTGTGAAGCATTGTTGTTTAATGAAAAAATATACACTTTCTGCACAGATAAAAAAAATATTTTCTTACATGGGAGAACCCTTGAAATAATGCTCAGGTTTTAGGGAACCCATGACAATTATATCAATATCCACAGTTCATAGAACATTGGTATATTTGCCATGGGAAGAAGAACTGACCTTAAATGCACAAATTGCTCATTGATCAATGAACCCCTTGCAACTTCTGGAGGAACACAAGGGTTCCATGTTCAAAAACACTACTCTAGAATCACCATAGGGGCCCACTTCTGCACTGGTGGAAGTACCAACATGTCACTTCGTGACTCTGCGTTTGTGAGGAGGGATGTCTGTCACTATGGAAGGGGGTAGAGGGACTGCACTGAAGGTGGTCTGAAGCGAAGGGGAGTTTGTTCTGAGGAGGGGTCTGCTACCAGTTGAAGTAGGGCTGTCCCTGGTAGGGGTTCTGCACATATAGGCCCTGATTTACTAAAGCTCTCCAAGGCTGGAGAGAATACACTTTGATCAGGGAAGCTGGGTGATCCAGGAAATCTGGAATGGATTCTTTAAAATCATTTGCTATTTGCTAGCAAATGTTTTGAATCCTGGACCAGATCCAATTCAGGTTTGCTGGATCACGCAGCTTCACTAATCAAAGTGTATTCTCTCCAGCCTTGGAGAGCTTTATTAAATCAGGGCCATAGAGCCAACCATTGTGAAGATCAGTTACTAAAGGTTTCTTTACTGAAGGGGTCGGTCCATGTTGTGCATAGAAATGCATAGTGTAACGAAGAGTGGATAGCAATATCTACTCTCCAATATAAATGAGCTCCTATACTTTAACATTTGAAAGTATTGCAGAATTAAATTTCATATATTTGAAACAAATTATTGAGACTTGCGGCCTTCTTTTAGTAATTGGCTTTTGAGGTTGTAACCATTTTTTTTTAAAGAAGAATCTAATGTTTATTTTGCCAACCCAAGCATTTCTGTGAAAGGTGTTACATGGTATGCTATGCACAGAACTGTGAATTGAATGTCTAGCCACAAGCATGCTATTGTCGCAGATATTGTTTGTGTACAGTGTTTATTTCTCATTTTTCTGCCTTAGTTATTTCTCTGGAGTCAATGTTGGCTGGTTTCCAGACTCTTTGCAGTTCTTCTTTCCTAATAGGATTACTTGGGCACAGATGCATGCATTGCTTGAACACCATAGAATGAAATCAATCTTTATTCTTCAAATGCTTGCAGCCATTTCAGCTTCACTATATAATGGAACTATCCTGACAACTACTGCATTTTCCTTAAAAGAGTATTAGCAATCATTATTAAGTGGGCTAAATACAAGACAGGTGATAATATGCTATGCTAGATGCAGAGGTGGAAAGTAACTAGTTATATGTACTTATTTTACTGAAATTGCGTAGATTCTTGTGTATTTGTACTTTTTAATTTTTTTTTTTATATTGTGTTTTAGATCACATTCGTTTGTAAGCTCTTTGTTGTGCAATGTTTACACAGTAACAGAAACATACATTTTAAGCTGAGTTGACTGTCATGTTGCAGTACACAGGTAAACTAAAATGTGCAGGTACATTAAAATTTTGAAAGGTCTCTAAATAGTTTTTGGCAACTACATATTATTTTTATTATTGGGATATTTTGTGCAGTTAAATCAAATAAAAAAATAGACAGAAAAACTGCAATATATAACCATGCTTACAGGATTGCAGTATATAAATGTGTAAGCTTGAATAGTGGAACATATTGCATTGCCAAATGCTTGCCCTACCCTGGACTATGACAGCCTGCTAGGACTTCCATCTTTGGTAGGTGCAGTCACATCTTCTGTGAAAATTGGATTGCCCAATTGTCTCTGTCTTCTCCTTTTTTGCAAGCCAGCTGCTGCTCAAATGTAACGGGATGCTCAGAGAGCAATGGTCTAAAGATGGACATATCATAAAGGATCTGTAATCTGCTCTAGATATGCAGTAGGGCATGCCATGAGGTTTATTTGACATGTTTTGTTGTTCAAATGATAGAGTATGGATAAAAATTGCACATCTTGAAGGTTCCTTATATTACAGGAGGTTTTCTCAACCAGGGTTCTGTGGAACCCTAGAGTTCCTCAAGAGGTTTCTAGGGGTTCCTTGAGCAATGAGCAATTTGTGACTCGCAGGTCAGTTACTACTGACACCAATGATCTTGTAAGAGTGACATTTTTCCCACTGGCCAGCAATAAAGGATGCATTCTTCCCACTGTGTACTGTGAGCTGTGCATACAGTACATTTAGCAATTGTTCCCTGAAGGCCTAAGGTATTTCAAGGGGTTCCCCCATGTTAAAAAGTTCGACTTTATACTGAGTTTGATTTTGGTCTTCTTTGAGTCATTTGGGTATAGTAAAAACACTTGTGGCCTTGACCTATTCGATTTATAGATTAAAGTATAACTGTTGTTAGTATTTTTGGTAAAGAAAACAAAAATAGTCTACTGAATCCACAATTTTTGCCAACTTCAAATAATATGACATTGTATGTCCTAAAATGTTGGATTATACCTCCCTAAATGTTTTAAATGTCCTGTGTAAATGTCAACATGTTTTGTTATTGCACTTTATTTGCAAAGATATTCCTTAAAAAACTAGTATGAGACATCCTCTTGTCTAATTTGTACTACACAGGAGACTCACCCCTTTTTACTTCTACTAAAAAAGTAAATGAGATACATTTAACTTTTACATAAGTAGAATATTAGACTGGTATGTTTACATGTACCTTACATTACATTTTGGTAATAGTACCTTTTATTTGAGTAGAATATTTTAGTACTATTTTCACCTGCCCAGAAAAGCTTACAATCTAAGGGGGGGGGGGGGGGGTAGCACAATATATATTTATAGTTAATATTTTATATCCTTCAACAGGCTGACATAGTGAAAGTACCTACACCCTCTGCACCCTTCTGATTAGCAAGCCTGCACCCTTGTTCGCAGCTCACTTGCACCCTTATACACTGTTGCACCAGTCTCCACATTGACCTCAGAGTAAACTAACAGAGAGAAATATAATGATGTGCATTCTTTTCTTTTGTTTCCCTGACTCTGTCTGTAGATAATTGTTACACTGTCATTAACAGAGATACAGTAAACTAAGCAGGTGGTTGCTTTTTAAGGGGCATGGTGCCCTAGGCATCTCTGGTTCCAAAAAAAGGCCCTGTTCATTACATTCATACCATTGTGCTATCCTGCATACCTTTACAATTACAGTTGTACCTCCTGAACACCTCTGCAGTCTATCCCGTATTCCCTGCCCACATTTGCAGTCACTATTATACCCTGCTAAACCCACACACCCCTACAGTCTCTACTGTACCCCTTTTGCTGGTACGACAGACCTTGGCCGTCAGTGCTGCAGGCCAGGGTTTTATTTGTCTTTGCTAGCTTACTTTTAAGACTTTTTAAGATGAGAAAACAGGTGGTATCCCTTGGTCTACTGCAAGCTTCCTAAGTAGCCACTATAAGAGAAAAGTTTGTGCAAGCAGCTGTGGCAAACATAATGACTGCAGCAACACACTGATACTATTCACATTTATTTTGCAATCATCCAAGGCTATTTCTCTAACTGAATCATCTCAGTTCACTAACTGCACATCTTAGTTATATATACTTATTGATAGCAGGTAGCAGACTTCTGATATTGTCAACTGGTTGGCTTGCCCAACTTTGCAGATACTTCCCTTCCACCATGGTGGACATGATATCTTGGAGCCAAAAGACCTCTCAGTTCTGTTCAATACCTGTGCTCTTTTTATACACAGTGTCAACGTAAGTCATTTTCCAAACATACTTAAAAAAAATAAAACAAGCAAAACTACCGTCTACTATATATATATCAGTTCTTCAATAAAAACTATCCTAAAAAGAACAAGAAAAAATAAAAATATTTTAGAGATATAATGAAAAATATTTTCATCATTTTATATTTTATTTACATTTTTCACAAGTCACAATTTCAGAAAGGTTGTACAATATTGTGAATCAGAGAGAAACATCTCTTTCTTAAAAAAACATTGCAGGTGGAACAAAATTTTATTTGTTCTTTCTTCTCTATCCATAAAGTTTGTACCTATAAGTGGCACTGTTCCATTATTTTCAATTGTGCATCCACTGAGAACAAGAAAAGTAAAGAGGAAAAATATGCAGATGGACTTGGTTTCCTCCGTCAGCCAAGTCAAGATTATTTCTCTGAACATTTACAGAAAATAAAATGAAAACAAATCATACTTAAAATAAAGCACATTTTACTTTCAGCTCCATAGACTAGAACATTTCAAAGAAGGATGTCTCTCTCATCCAGCTAAATTTATTCTACATTATGTTGATAGCTCTTTTTCTGTTGCAGCTAAATTGACCCTGAAACGGTGATGCTTATCTTTAAGGCCACGTTTGAAGAGCACTACTTCATGTAAGATGTTCTGGTCTCTGTGTACTGCTTCTGTACCAGCACAGGTTATTTTATATTCCGGAGGCTTGGCAGAACTCATAGCTTTTAGCTTCTATGATTTCCAGACTGGTTTACTTGTGGAGGAACTGGCACAACAGGATATTTGTAAAGTCACATTAATAGCTACTATTTGCCTGGCATCAGGTCAGAGCCTGGTTTTCTCTGCCAGTTCATTTCTGTGTGTACTGTCCATAGCCGCATTCACACCTGACAAATTTAGTGAATAAAAAGAGTGACACTTTTTTGAAATGAATCTGTTGCTTCAGAATGTAATATAAACCCTATTACTGTGCTAAAGCAATTAACAAAAATTACCAGGATATAAATTTGTGTCGTGTGCTGGGAACTCTGAGTACAACCCAATAAAAACTTTCTTCTATCAAAACAAGAGAACATGCAAAATGTACTGCCTTTTTTTCTGGGGTTAAGAACGATGATAGAAATTGCTTTTTTTAACACATCCCCAAATCAGTAATAAAGTTCTCGTTTAAAAATGTACAAACCGTGAAACTACAAATGAAAGCAGGCTATTTTGCAATGGTAATACAGTTGCGAACTTGTGCGTTTGACAGATGACCAGTTATTAACAGACCACAGAAAATCCTTACAAAGGTTTCAATACATGAAGCAGTAGAAAAATTGTATATCCCAATCCTTATATATTTTCCAGTTACCAAATTGTTGGAAAAATGCAATATTATTGCTTTAATGTACAGAAGTGTATTTATTTATTAGTATTTATCATTAGCCTGGCTGCACATTGGTGCACTCAGGCATTATGGGCCAGCCCATATTAAAATTTGAATTTTGGCCACACACCAGTGTTGTTTAGATCCATTTGAACTGAATGCAATGTGCCTGAATTTTAGGTCCTCAAGAATGGAGAAAAAAGAATATCATGGGTGAACCTGGGAAAACCTGGAATATAATAGGTACCGTGTTTCCCCGAAAATAAGACACTGTCTTATATTTTTTTTGGCTCCCAAAAACACACTAGGTCTTATTTTAAGGGGATGTCTTATTTTTCCATGAAGAAGACTACAGTACACATTTATTGTTGAAAGTCACTCATGATCACTCATGTTCCATTGATTGTCCCCTTCTGATCACTCTATGCCATTGATTAAAAATTAGAGATAAGGAGAGTTGTCACCATTTGCCTTTAAATTCCAGCGGTCATTTTCTAGAGCAGGTTAGAAAATGGAAGGCTTTGGATGCTACAGGCAACATAGGACTAAAACATGAGGACCAGTGCACAAAAAACTTTTAAGGAAGAGTCAAATATTGGAGTCTAAGGCAATGCATATCTGTCAGATTATCGCTTCGGGGCTTAGTGATCCATCCTAGCGGATCTATAACGACTGTAATACAAGTGAATGGGAGAGTGCGGCTTGCTCATTCTCTCTCATCCCCTCTCCATAGAGAAGATACGTTTCAGTCATTTGTCGTTGGAAAGAATTGTGAGAGTTGGAAACTCCAACGACACAAAAAGTCAAATGTGTGTACGCAGCCTAAGGGTAAGTTTGGTGATGGTTAAAATAAAAAAAAACCTTACCTTATCGGAAGACGCGATCCCGAGTTCTGGCTTCTGACAGGCGAAGTGCATGTAGTATCACTCCGCCTGTGACAGGAGCCGGAACTACAAAGAAAGCATCGGCTTGTGCGGCTCCGGAGTGTGCACTCCCGCTGCCTTCACAGGGAAAGAACTCGGTACTATTTTTTTTTTCTTTTTCTCCTAGGTCTTATTTTCGGGGTAGGTCTTATATTAGGGCAGGTTGAGACAATAGTGATAGGTCTTACTTTCGGGGTAGGTCTTACTTTCGGGGAAACACGGTATTTAAAGCATTTGCCAACTAATAGCAAATGTTCTTTAAGAAATCCATTCCAGGTTTCCTGGATCCCAGGTTCTCCCATGATGAGAGCTTTAATAAGTTATGCTAAATGAGTTTGTGCCGAAATTCATGGCAATAGCAGCACTAGTGGGAGCATTTGGGAGATGTTTACATATATTTTTACTTATTATTGTGTGGGGTAGAAGCACATAACATAAACAGTATACATAAAGCTTGGTGGTTCATTTAAAAATGTTTATTGGTCAGTGTACCAAATGAGCCAATATGCTTTGGTGGAAAATGGTTAGGTTAAGAATATAGAAATATAAAACAATAACAATTACTGTAAAAAAATGCAATAGTTCATATAAATTAAGTGTTGATGTAAAACTTATATGTTGGTATATATTAATGTATGATGGTATAAGTCATATAACACTAGGTTAATACTCTTCACAATAGTTTAGGGCTAGAAAAAGGCATTACCTTATAGTTGGCAAAATATTCATATCCATCTTCAACTTCAAGTTTAATGATCCTAATCTTGTGTGTTAGGGAACTTTCCCACAACCACACACCAACCTAAAACATATTTGTCTGGGTCAGACCAAAGCAAGCCACAGAAGAGACCCTAGTCTGGTACATCATTAGGACACAGAATTCGGATTTTCTCCACTGATTAAAGATTGGGTAATAAACCTTCATGATAGAAACATTTCTCATGTATTATGGCAGCTATTGGCCAGCATATGAAGCATATTCTGGTAATTCTAGCATACTCATAATTTCTTTAAAGAAGAAAGAAATTCTTTGGATTTTCTATTGTGTATGCCAGAAGAATGAAAGTAGTTTCTATTGTTGTTTGAACATTTTTTTGTACCATTTAGTACTTTTCTAACTTATTGGTTTGTTAACAAAATTTGCTTATTATTTATTCAATTTGGTTTAATATTATTATTAATTTAACTTACAAACATCATACTAGTAGTGGTGGGTGAATAGTTCTAAATGGAGTCTGACCTAGATCATAGCTATTCTTGGATTGGAATGTAACCAATTTGAGTTCCGATCTGACATATATCTGTAGTGACAGGTATAGTAGGGCTCAGCTACTCCAGCACTGCATAATAACAGCTGTTATAGTCCAGCAGCTGCAATGGCTAAGTTCTCTTATATCTGTCATTTTATTTAAAGTGAAACTAAAAAAAAAAAAAAAATCACATTTACCTATAATAATCCTTTAGATCCTTTGATCCATCAAGAGGTTACCTCGATTGGGTCCTACGTCGCCCCGAAGTAAGCATTGGGTACTGCCATCTTCTTCAGTCCTCTTTCGGGTTCTTCTTTGTATGCCCCCTGATCTCGCACTGGGCAGGCGCGATATCATATGCACATGCGTGAGATGCCTTTTTCTCCCATTAAAGAAAATACTCCTTCTGCACATGCCCGTGATTTAAAAAAAGAGTATTGAACTTAAAAATAAACTTTATATGAATGGGTTGTCTATCCTTTTATGTATAGTAAAAATGTTGAGTTTACGTCTGCTTTAAGACTTTTTAGTATAGTGGGATGCTTCTATTTAGGTGATTCTACTTTTAATGCCGCCTACTAAATGGTTTATATTTACTGTACTTCTCTGACAGATCATGTTTCTCTTGCTGTGCATATCTTAATTTGGTCATGCACATTTGTAGAGACCCTTTCTTGTAGTTTTTAAAAAAGTCAGAAAAGGAACCATTATAACCAGCTGCCTGAATGTAAACTAGAAAAGGTATCTACCTGAAAAAATCAGCTCAGGGCGGATATTGGGCGAGAATCTGGCGTGTGTACACCCCCTGTCGTTCATCGTCCGTGGATTCGTCCTGGCGGATCCACAGACGATGAACGACGAGCAATCCTAATGCAAGGGAAGGGGGAGAGCGCGCAGCGGGGTGACGCTCCATCACTCGCCCCCTCCCCTCTCCATAGAGCAGATCAAAGCTGTATGTACAAAACTTGCTCATGCATTGTGTGGTTCTTATGATTGGAAAAGATCATAAAAGATCCTTTCCAACCACAACAATTGCATGTGTGTACACAGTCTAATTTGTCTGGTCAAAAAGGAATCTATTTTCCTGTTTGAGAGGCCATAGCTTCTCTTTGTTTAATTTTATATTTTTTGGGACATCCTTCAGAACTGAATTGCTGGTGTTTGTAGGAGGTTGAACTAGATAGAAAAGTGCCTTTTTTACATTCATGTAAGGTATAGCTACACTAAAGGAAATGTTCATCTTCCAATGAATAAAAATAGAACAATTCTTTCCCTGCACACGTGTCAGGAGAAAAAAAAATGACTTATTGTAATAAAAAATGTGTGATGTCAAATGCACAGCATTTCAGTAAAGATTTCTCTTCTTTACTGAAATGGATGCAACATTTGTTCATGGGCAGCCTTTTTTGTGTGCTATACAATCCAAGTAAGTGTCAAAGCGGATAACTATATGGCTGCCTAGCAAACACATAGTTAAAAATTTCAGATCTATAAATGCACAGTCTCTAAACGAGTTCCATCTTTGCCTGCTCTTGAGTGAATATATAGAATCGTCCTATTTTCTGCTCTTAGATCTATAACAGGAAGTTCTAATCTTTGGTTTCCTGCCTCACGAAGCCTCTGTCCCATTCAGACTACTTGCAAAATATTTTCCCTTTTGCGTTCATCTGATATATATTTTGTGAAGCCTTCAAGAAAAACATCTTGGCAAAACCATTCAAGGCAACCCCTAGAAAAGCTTTTTTTAACATTCCAGCTGAAAAAAAAAATATAAGGGACACATTATGTAAAAGAGTTATAGTAATGTTACTGGGAAACTTGCATCCGTTCGTAAATAGCTACTTCTGGTTTCTGAAGTTTCCAAGGTTTGACATCAAATTTGTAATCTCTGGAAACAGACCTTAACTGTTAGCAATTTACGCAGAGCATAACCCTGACTTTTGTAACTTGTGAAAAGGATTCCATAAATATAGTAGCTCCTCTTTCAGATTTTTTTGGTTCAAAGCATCCCTTATCCCAAGCTGAAACAAATAAGCTATGTGTGTTATATAACATGAATTTGTGGTTAGCACGTTGTTTTAGAACACATATACATCCCCAAAAAAAGGGCCATGTTTAACAATTAACATGAATCTTCAATTCCTTTTTTTGCTCAGTGTATGGTTAGTAACACCTCAGTTGCAGCTAAATCATATGTAGAGCAGAATTCATAGTCATTAGAGTTATAGATATATGCTTAATCCTACTTTAAATGTTATTTGTTAGAGGCATTTCACTGATAGGATACTAATGTTTACCATGAATATCTAATATTTAGTGGCCTCTAGTTGATTCAGATCACCCCATGTGTCATGTTGTCAGTAAAATTAAATAAAAGTCCAGGCTGTTTAATTACCCCTTTGAATTATATCAACTAATTGAATAGACTGCATTGTTAGTTGCAAGTGACATCACATCCAAATTCTGAAATGATGCTATTGATATCCTGACAGCAGTGAAGCTGTTAGAATAAAAAATATAGGAGGTATACTTAGGTTTTAGATGTTCACTTAGCAAAGTGAATCAACACTCTGCAAGGGATACTTCACATAACACAATTCACTTTGAATACTAATATGTGCAAAGCAATGTAAAAAAAATGCCTTTTGCATGAGATTGCTTTTGTAAATCAACCCCAATGAGTTGTCTTGAGGATGTACAGTTCTCTGCTTGCACTTAAAGGTTTCAACAGCACTCATAGATCTCATTGGTGATGGTCAATGGGATGCTTTTCATGGTCTGTAGTTGCAACATTGCTGTAATGGTCCTTGAGTGTGATGGGAGTGTGAATATGATTTAATGTGTATGCTGTTCATTTTCTGTAAAAAAAAATCTTCTGAATAAAGGTTAGTCAATCCACATTCCTGTTGTACCTTAATGCCTTGGCTAACCAGAATTCCTGTATTACAAAGATACTTTCAAGGATGTTGAGAAATTCCAAACTGCTCTTAGCGAAAATCAAGGCATTTTGTATCATTACATGCCAATTAAATTAAAATAATTAAAATAAATAGACAGAGACATCCAACAGCAATACATCAGCAGCACATGATGCAGTGTTTTTTAAAATGGTACAAACATTAGAACTCTGAAATTTTGGACTTCTCTAGAATGTAAAATTAATGAAAGTTACTGTATAATTGGCAATGACATGCAAAATATACAGTGCAAAATTATCTGAAAATGAAGAATCAGCGTAGGTTCCTGAAAATTAGGTCATGTAAAGCTAATGTGTTCAAATTTTATAAGGAGGTCATTTTAAATCTGGATGTTCTTAATGATGTGTATGTGACATATTTAGATTATGTAATATCAGTTGGTACTGTTGTTATTTTTAATTGCTTATAAATTCTGGAGATGGGAGATGAGGAAATAAATTAGGTAAAGGAAATTAATAAAGGGTTGTTGTAAACAAAACATATAAAAAACAGACTAATGATAAAAGTGAATTACCCCAAGGATCAGCTGATC
Source organism: Pyxicephalus adspersus (assembly GCF_032062135.1). Taxonomy (NCBI): domain Eukaryota; kingdom Metazoa; phylum Chordata; class Amphibia; order Anura; family Pyxicephalidae; genus Pyxicephalus; species Pyxicephalus adspersus. Next base: position 98,404,752 of record NC_092858.1, on the reverse strand, counting down.
CTTACATTAATATTCTGGATGATGGAATTTTAGGTGATGTTACCATTTATTGTGCTGAAACAAAATTATGGAGAATTACTAAATGTAAGCAAAATGACCTAGACAAATTTGACAACAGTCTCATTGTCAAGTCCCAGGTGCTAAAATGCAAGGAATTTTATGTGACGGAGTGGAAAGAACCAATCAAGGGAAGATTGCACATGCTGGGTAATTAGGAGCAAATTTCACCCTGGTGGTGGGGCATATGACTTTTGTTCTTTGTAATGAATGTATATTTATTTACACTGGACACTAAGTGTACATTTAAGTATACTTTATTCCCCGCACTGGGTGTGCTTTTCTCTGTTTTTATTTCATGATACAATCTAGGTACAGGAATGTTTCCCCCCTTCCTTTAAGGATGCATATTGGCTGCCTGAAATGATAGGGGGTCACCTGCATAGAAAGTCGTCATGGTTATATGCCACTGAGCCTAGTGCAACGGCATTTTTCAGAAAATTAAAACCCCTCTTTGTTAATGACTTTACTGGAAATAGTTCAATGCCACATTTACTTAGTAGTTGCAGGCAGAAGACAGGGGTAAGGTCACTATATAATTTTTTAAAGATATTTTTTCCTAGGTAACATTTTCAACTATTATTATGAAACCTTTTTTACAGGGGGAGGGTGCTCAATTAAAATACCTGGACATTACAGCAATGTCATCTTTTAAATATAAATATATTAAAGAAATCCAAAATATCCTTTATGATTTATGATATCCTTTATGATTATGAAGAAGTCAGTTGCTCTTGCCTGCTTAGCTAAAATCATCCGTAAAGCCAAATTTTGCATAATTTCCTATCAGAATTTGTCAAATTCATCTGGCATTTGGGTTCCCCACGGATTGCGATGAATGTATTAAGACTTCCCAAAACTAAGGGCGGGATGGCATTTCCAGATCCTCTGTTATACCAACAAGCTGTTCAATTATTGAGGTTGCTGGACGAATAATTGCAGGAATAGCGATGCCAAGCTGGGGGTCCAGTTAGAGAAGGCCTGTTCACCTTCCCCAAGTGATTCCCTCGCATGAGCCCCAAATGTTGTTAAAGCTACTGTGCTTCAGGACCCATTGATTGGGGAAACCCTAAAAGTGGTCTCCAAATTTTTTATTTCTCCAAAAATAGATACATATCCCCCTCCTATGTTTTCCCTGAATTTCCTCAAAGTCTTTCTGACCCAATTTTCTGTTCCTGGCATAAAGGTGGTGTCAATAGAGCCTTACATTTCCTCCGGAACTGAGAATGGATCCCCTTACATACTCTGGAGGAGTTGCCTCCCCTGTCCTCAATGGCACACTTTACAGCTCTCATATGTACTGTGGTCCCTGCCACAACCTCGGGTTTTTAGTCGATTCCTGTTGCCTCTGGAAATTCTATTTGCTGCATTGAGAGGCATGCTGTCCTATGCCTACCATGTCCTCCTGGCAGCACACACCTCTGTCTCTCCTAATTTCGTTGCTAAATGGGAGGTGGATTTAAATACTCAATTTACTGAGGAACAGAGGGAGATGATGCTTCATTTTTGCCATAAAGCTTCAATTTGTAACCGATACCAGGAGACCAACTACAAATTGGCCACTCGCTGGTAAAGAACACTGTCCAAGCTTGCTAGGTTATTCACTCATGTGGATGGCTCTTGCTGAAGGTGTGGTGCAGCACAGGGTTCACTCATACACATTTTCTGGGAATGCCCCGAAATTAAAGTTTGCTGGGACTCGGTGGCGGATACAACTCTCAGGCTTACCAATGTGGATATTTGAAACAAACCAGCCTTGGCCCTCCTTCACGTTTCTGATTTGTCAAAGAAGGTGTACAAACATTCACTACTAAGACATCTCTTGATTGATCCATCCATGTTACTATTTATGTGTTTCTGATGTCCTGTTTGCATTGTCTGATGTATCATACAAGGTTTCCTATTGTTTGTGATTTTTGTACATTCCTTGGTATTTCTTAATAAAAATTATTCTTTACAAAAAAAAAATCATTTGCAAAGGATCATTCAGCAAATGGCAAGGGCTGCAATAAATGGTGATCTGGAAAAATGAAACAAGCAGAGAGAATTTTAAAGCAGATCCTGACCTTGTGATATATAAATTTAAAGAAAGGTAGAAAGAAGACAGTCAAATAAAGCAATGAGTTATTTGCATGCATGCTGTTTGTAATGATGTCGCTACCCCGTTATCACTGTGGTTATTCCCAGTATGTGTTGCTGGCTCAGGGGATCTGTCTTTGTCTAAAACTAATGGACATTTCCTCCTTTTGTCTTGCAGCTCAGCAGAAAGCTGCAGAGAAAAGGATAAATCAGGCCATGATGAGAGAGGTACATCCTCGGGGCGCCCAATTTATGCCAAGCCATGGAAAGGCTGGAACGGCTAATTAATTGGTACCACTTTGAAGAAGACTGTTCAAGGACAGAACAAAAATAGGAGACCTTTGTCCCTGCCATGTAGAGATAACAATGATGGAAATAAAAAGGGGTCTTTGGCCAACTGAGTCTGTATATCATGGCGCAACAGTCAAAACAGCATGGTATGCATTTTACCAAGTGTATGGGAAATTGTACGATTGACATATCTCTTGTGCACAATACTGCCATATAACATCCAATGGTGTGATTCTTTAATTAGTTTGTTTATTCAATTTACATTGCAACTGTCACAACTCATGTTTAGCATATTATAAATTAGATAAAAAAATGTCATACTTACTATTTTTTATATATAACTGTTTTTTTATATTGAACACTTCCTGAAAAACTTAATTTATTTCAAATTAAAACACTAATTGACTCATGATCAGAATAAAATTAAATGGGACATAAAATGGAATGGAGGATTATGTACTAGTAAAATAAACAGAACAGTGCCATGTTACTTAAGCCAAAGTAAAATCATATCACCAAACTTATATAAAGAAACTAAAATGGTCTATCCTATGGTATCATGATGCCTTATTGTTGGTATCAGATTTTTGTCATACTACCAAAATAAAGCCATGCAACAGCCAATAATATTGCATAACCATAATAAACTCCAGTCAATAAGAAAGCTATTATATGATAATAATTTATTGTTATTATAGTGACATCATGCAACCACTCATATTACCTAGCCTCAGTCCTGTCCTGATTAAAATTAATTCACTGATTTGCTGATTTCAATGTCAGTGGAATTTTGCAATGCTCAGGTTGCTCACTAAGCTTTTTTTTCCTTTATATAGAGGATGCGATGTATATATGTAAAGCTGTATAGGTTTATTATGTTCATTATGATAAATGATAAGACTAATGAGGAAAGTTTTTGTTATAAGAACAGGTCCAAGATAGTTCAAATGAGAAAATGTAGCCCCCTTTTTATAGCCCCTTTTTTAAGGCAGCTTTACGTGCAATACTTACTCTTTGGCTTTTACCTCCAAGGGGAGGTGACCAAAATTTTATGCAGGGGAATGGCACTGGTATCATAACCTCAATATTGCTTCTCTGCTCTAAAGGGACCACAAAGCCCAAAAGAAGAGATGAAGAGGAACATGATCCAGGGTGTCACATGACTGCCTTAAAGTATTAACCTCCTGGGCGTTACACTGATGTCTAGATTTCTGTACCAAAAGCGTTACACTGTTTTTCATGAAATTTTTTTTTTTTACATTTTAGACCTGTAAGTTACAGAAATATGTCTGAACAAGGGTCTAGTAGATATCATGAATATAAAAAAATGTTTGAAACACACAATCATGTAAAAAAAAATGTACTTTTAATAAAATCCTATCCTATTTTTTTTTTTTCGTGTTGATGTTCTATCGTATAATATTAACAGATTAGCTTAATAACCATCAATGGTGGTTTGCTTTGAAAAGAGGAGTACTTATTTTAATAAACCGTGATTCATGGCAATATTTATATAACACATATTTAGTTCTAAATGCTTACATAAAGACCTGTTGTATCAAATGTATTGTAAAGTTTTACATATAAAAGTTAAGCAAGTAACAGACTAAAATGCAATATATTTAAACATAAAATAATTGTGCCATATTTAGAGGAATAGCACAAACATTATGAAAATACATTAGGAAGCACACAAAAAATGAATATGTTTTGAGTGTCATATTTTGGGACAAAAAATGAAATGTGCCTCATTGCACTTTTATATAAAACAAGAGAGAGGTTCTTGTGAATGTTATGTTTTCTTAAATAAAGCAGTATAATTACAGTTAGGTCCATAAATATTTGGACAGAGACAACTTTTTTCTAATTTGGGTTCATTACCACAAATAATTTTAAATGAAACAACTCAGATGCAGTTGAACTGCAGACTTTCAGCTTTAATTCAGAGGGTTGAACAAAAAGATTGCTTAAAAATGGAGGAACTAAAGCCTTTTTTTTACACAATCACTTCATTTCAGGGCCTCAAAAGTATTTGAACAAATTAAAAAGCTGAAAATAAAATGTTCATTTCTAATACTTGGTTGAAAACCCTTTGCTGGCAATGGCAGCCTATAGTCTTGAACTCATGGACATCACCAGATGCTGGGTTTCCTCCTTTTTTAATGCTCTGCCAGGCCTTTACTGCAGCGGCTTTCAGTTGCTCTTTGTTTGTGGGCCTTTCTGTCCGAAGTTTAGTCTTCAACAAGTGAAATGCATGCTCAATTGGGTTCAGATCAGGTGACTGACTTGGCCATTCAAGAATATTCCACTTCTTTGCTTTAATAAACTCCTGGGTTACTTTAGCTGTATGTTTTGCGTCATTGTTCATCTGTATTATGAAACGCCTCCCAATCAATGTGACTCCATTTAGCTGGATTGGAGCAGACAGTATGTCTCTGAACACCTCAGAATTCATTCGGCTGCTTCTGTTCTGTGTCACATCATGGATAAACACTAGTGTCCCAGTGCCACTGGCAGCCATGCACGCCCAAGCCATCACACTGCCTCCGCCATGTTTTACAGATCATGTGGTATGGTTTGGATCATGAGCTGTTCCACGCCTTCTCAATTCCTTTTTTATTGCCATCATTCTGGTAAAGGTTGATCTTGGTTTCATCTGTCCAAAGAATGTTTTTCCAGAACTGTGCTGGCTTTTTTAGATGTTTTTGAGCAAAGTCCAATCTATCCTTTCTATTCTTGAGGCTTATGAGTGGCTTGCACCTTGCAGTGCACCCTCTGTATTTACTTTCATGCAGTCTTCTCTTTATGGTAGACTTCGATATTGATAAGCCTACTTCCTGGACAGTGTTGTTTACTTGGTTGGCTGTTGTGAAGGGGTTTCTCTTCACCATGGAAATGATTCTGCCATCATCCACCACTGTTGTCTTCCGTGGACGTCCAGGTCTTTTGGCGTTGCTGAGTTCACCAGCACTTTGTTTCTTTCTCATGATGTACCAAACTGTAGATTTTGCCAGTCCTAATATTGTAGCAATTTCTCGGATGGGTTTTTTCTGTTTTTGCAGCTTAAGGATGGCTTGTTTCACCTGCACGAAGAGCTCCTTTGACCGCATGTTGTCTGTTTACAGCAAAATCTTCCACATACAAGCACCCCCCCCCCTCAACTCCGGGCCTTTTATCTGCTTAATTGATAATGACATAAGGAAGGAATTGCCCACACCGGCCCATGAAGTAGCCTTTGAGTCAATTGTCCAATTATTTTGAGCCCCTGAAATGAAGTAGTTGTGTAAAAAAAAGCTTTAGTTCCTCACATTTTTATGCAATCTTTTTGTTCAACCAACTGAATTAAAGCTGAAAGTATGCAGTTCAACTGCATCTCAGTTGTTTTTTAATTTAAAATAATTGTAACAAAAATGAGAAAAAAAGATGTCTCTGTCCAAATATTTATGGACCTATCTGTATATCTTTTGGTTAAAAGTCATTATAAAGGTTTGAGCAAGCGTAATAATCACACACAATAAAATGCATAAAATGGTGTATCAAATAAAAGCAATAACAAAACATTTTTTGTGAAAGATTTGTAAGAGGGAGGTGTTTGCAAAGTAGATAAGCAGTCTTTTATAAAAAGGGGACTAGGTTAGCAATGTCTTCCATTTATTGGCTAGTGACAAAGACTGCATTATAAGTTTTCAATTATTGATGGTAACTTTGAGTTTCACTGGAAACCCATAATAGTTGTAAACCTGAACCTCATCCTTACTTGTTATTATTACAAAGATCCAACATGTTCTTTCTGTTTTAGAGTAGTCTGCTACCGTGTTTCCCCGATGATAAGGCAGGGCCATCAAATAAGACAGCCCCCCCTTTTTAGGGAAAAATGAAAAATAAGCCCCCCCCCGCAAATAAGCCACCCACCGATTACTTACCAGAATCGGGTGGTACGGTGGGTGACTCCGTGTGTGGTTCCTCCGTGTGTGCCGCGCCTCTTCATGAAGAGGAAGTGACAGGACTGCAGTGCGCGCACGTGACTCCGCCCAAGCAAACACAGGCAGCTTCCCTCATCCCTCCCTAACGGAGACTGCAGGAGTTTGTTCACGAGTTCAGACAGGTTTTTTTTTGCTGTGAGCAATACCACTCTATATACGGTAAGCTTTAGAATGGGACATTAAATGGTACAGTATATTATTGATTACAGTAGAAGGGGACAATGAATGGATCAGATTAATCAGAAGGGGACAATGATTGGCACAGATTGATCAGAAGGGGACATGAATGGCACATGATTGATCTGAAGGGGACAATGATTGGCACAGATTGATCAGAAGTGGACATGAATGGCACATGATTGATCAGAAGGGGACAGGAATGGCACATGATTGATCAGACGGGGACAATGATTGTCACAGAGTGATCAGAACTGGACATGAATGGCACATGATTGATCTGAAGGGGACAGGAATGGCACATGATTGATCAGAAGGGGACAATGATTGGCACAGATTGATCAGAAGTGGACATGAATGGCACATGAACAATAACTGTGTACTGTAGTCTTCTTCATGGGTAAATAAGGCATCCCCCTGAAAATAAGCCCTAGAGCATATTTTGGCCTTCCAAAAAAAATAAGACAGTGTCTTATCATCGGGGAAACAGGGTATTTATTAACAGAAAATCCACTTTGTAATCTATCCTTCATAACTCGTTCACATTTCACCTCTGTCTGCCCTTAGAAACATTCAATACATCATGCCACTGTAACCTTACCGCATCTATTCATTTGTGATTGTATTCCTATGATAAATACTCTCTGCACATTCCTTGCTATTGCACTGTATCTTATCAATCTTTAGAAATCTTTAGTTTTTTTTGAGGCATTATAGAAGACACAGTGGAGTTTCCCAAGGGAAGCCAGATTTTGTGGGGACTTTTAATGTCAGAAGTTATATACAGATACCAATAGAATAAAAAAAATGCATTACACTTTATTTATGTATGTTAAAAAAACACACAATACAGAATAAAAAAACAAACACTTGCTGAGAAAGAGAAACACTCAGTAGATCTTCCAGTGGAAAACTTCTCCAAATGAGGTATTCCAAGAACTTCAACGCGTTTCACAGAGTCTATGTCCGCTTTCTTAGTCAGAGGAGATCTATAAATAACAATTAATACTTAGAATCTTTGAACAAGCTGTATGTACTATTAATTAATGTATACATAACAATTTACAATAAAATACAATATGTTATTCAATCACACTAATAGGCTTACATTAGATGCTGATGTCATCCAGTGATTCCTTCAAATGGCCAGTTGGAACTAGCTCAGCGAGGCACAGGGAGGAATGTTTTTCAAATACACTGGCCCCAATAATGAGATTTTGGCGTATAAAACAAAAATATAAATTGATCTCATTAAGCTGCTTAGAGTTAGATGTCTCTTATAATTGCTGCTAGATTATTCAGTAGACCTAAAGTGTTAATTTAGTGATCAAACAAATCATTATCTTTATTTTAATAAATCAATGCAAAGAGGCATTGCTTTAGGGGTTATATAAAATGGCTGTGCTTGCTTCATCCATATGGTTATTTACATTATTTAGATAAATATAATATAATTAGTGGTGCCTACCCCCCTTGGGGTCCATTTTTAATTAATTATTAGTACATACAGGTTGTTCAAAGATTCTGAATATTAATTGTTATTGATAGATCTCCTCTTTCTGAGGAAGCAGACATAGACTCCGCGAAACGCATTGAAGTTGTTGGAATACTTCATTTGGAGAGGTTTTCCACTGGCAGATCTACTGAGTGTTTCTCTTTCTCTGCAAGTGTTTGTTTTTTTATTCTGTATTGTGTGATTTTATAATGGTTAATAATAAAGTGTAATGCATTTTTTTATAATCTTTTGGTATCTGTATATAACTTCTGACCTTAAAAAGCCCCACAAAATCTGGCTTCCCCTGGAAAACCGCAATGTGTCTTCTTTTTTACGATATTTTGAGATGTGGTCAGGGTAAATTCAAGTCCTGAAGGGTACTCATGCTATGTATTTGAGGCATTGTAGCCAAATGCAACCCCTTACTATACATAATTTTCTTACAATAATAAATAACTATTTTGGGTTCCCAATCTTTAAAAAAAAAACACTTTTTACAGTCTAACATTGTCAGTCAGTATAGTTCCTCAATTTTTAACATAAATGTAGCTACCTTTACAACCTTCAGCTTGTTCAGACTTGCGGTAAAAAAAATGAATGTTACTGTTCCAGGTCAGTTTTCAGGCAAAACTGCCTGGTTTTTGCAGGCATTTACAAACGCTAGTACAAGTTTATATAGAAGTTTTTTAACACTTCCTATTTAGGTCTACAGAGGCGGTAGAGGTGGCATTAAAAAACACTTAAAAATCCCTGTACATGCAGTGGCAAACCGCCCTAGACACTGCTTTGAGCGTCCATAAAACTGCATAGAAACGCTGCCACCTACGGACGCCTGTCTAATAAAGCATAATAAACAGACCTATTTGGCCCAATGGTAACTGTTTTTGCAGGAGTTTTTGAGTGCTAAAACCACTCAAAAATGCTTCACAAAAAACAGGTTTAGGAAAGTCCTTAGTTTGCATATTTTAAAGAAACATTTTATTATTAGAATACAAAATGTTATTCATTATATATTTTATTCCAAATTTTAAAAGTAACATGCTGTTATGCTATATGCTTTTTTTAGCATGTTTGCTAACCATTTAAGCTTGATTAGATTTAGATTGATTTTCATTTATTCTTTTAGCCTACTACAAATCTGTAATAGTTTAAGGGGTTTATATGTATTAGAGGTTCAAGGTTCTAACGAGTAGCTTACTGAAAAAAGTTTTTGAGGGGTTGTCATTCTCATAGATCAGCAGCAAAGCTGATCTGTTAGTTGTAGTCGTACAGGCTTGCAGCTTTTCCTACCTAGCTACAGCTTGCTTTTTTCCAGCACTGGGTGGTAAAGGCATTGGCCAAACACACCTGCTGGTTAATATATCACCTCTTTGGTTAGTACCCATCAAGCATGTCAATCAACACTACATGCTTATATGGTGTATACAGTGCTGCGTAATATGTTGGTGCTATATAAATCCTGTTTATTAATAATAATAATAATAATAATAATAATGGTGTCCCTGTCCCCAAAGTTTCTGTGTTTCAGTGAGCCTAGAGTTCTTTACTATCCCCAGTGTTCGTACATATCTACCCTGTGTTTTAGTATCACCTCTAAGTTCTACTACACATGCTACACCAAACCCCCCTTGCCATCCAAATACTCATACCAATATCTTGCCACAGACATACTCACCTTAGGCCTTGCTAGAGGCATACTTACTCAATACCCTGTTAGCTCCGAATCCGATTCTTCTGGTTTAGTACTGTCTGTACAGTTAATTAACCAGGCTGATTTCTTTATTATATAGACATTTGCTTTATTGTTGAGATGTTCACGTGCCATTCAGATGTCTGTTCTGTTCCAGCATTACCTGCTTTTTTCCTAGTATGTTCAGAGTTAACACTTTTAAAAAACTCAACTAGGTGTAGTCTGCATTGTAGCAAGCCTTGCCCCTGATCATTCCATTTAGGCATTTAAGCTTTGGGCCACTGAGGCTTGTTTTCAGCCATTTAGGCTTGGTCTCTAGTAGCATGGCTCTGTTAATATTGACTGTGTTGGCCTCTAGTCAATGGGTTGTAACCTGTGTGGGCTTTGCTGTATAGGCTTTGGTTTTGCTTGGCATCCTTCTGTAGGTTCCTTTAGATATCCCTTGGGGTATCACTCAGAATGTTGTACTCCTGGGTTTTACCATGATAGCATGACTATACCTGGTGGTTTGACTCATAGCCACAGTTTTCATCCTGGTGATCCATTGATGAACAGTTACTCCATTAATGTACTTTTGCCCAGAAGGACAGAAAGCCCGTGTCTGGGGAGGGGGGGGGGCACTCCCTTCCATGCCTGTAAACCTATTAGCTAGTGCTGTGTCTGTGTGCATCATTCAATCTTCAGCTTTAGACTTCAGTCTGCATTTACTACATTTCCTTGTATGTCCTTTTTGAACTTTACCTTTTTTCTCTCTACTGTCAGCAGTTGCCACTTTGTTTGTAGTCGGGGGTCACAATGTGGGGGCTGTTCACAGCAAAATCTATCATTGAAAACTGGTAGCTCCAAAGATTCTGCTCTTCAGTCTACATCTATATTTTAACAAAACAAGTCAACTACCCCGCATGCGGATGACATTCAAATATAGATTGTATGTATGTTTTTTGTTTTTTTACATTTAGATGTGTAATAATCTACAAAAATTTTAATTTCACAAATACAAGTCTTACTCTGTCATACTCTGAGAATACTATAAAGATGATAGAATGACATGTCAGAGTTGTGCTTTAAATATTTCATTGCCCTGCACCCCTGATGAAGTGGGCTGCTTAAGACCCACAGACTATTGTTGGATTTTTTTAATGATTACTGTGACAAATACACTTTATCTAACTGCAACCAATATCTTGACATTCTCACAAACCCACAAATTATTGCATACTGTAATGTATTTCTATAACAACAGTATCATTAAAAGCAAATAGCTAGGCAGAGACAAACATAATTCTTTCAAGGCAAATGGGAGAACAAATGTTATTTTCTGAATCACACTGACCCAGTCGCCTTGACATTATTTGACATTGCCCTTTTACCAGAATAATCATTATTTTTACATTTGCTATAATATTTATGCTAATTAAAACAGGCATCTTGTACTGAAAGAACAGTGCTGAACTATGGTCCCTAATAAAAATTAATCTGCAGAACATTATTGATTTTTTTTCTCTGAAGCATTATTGTCACTTAGTCTGGCAATTTTTGGTCAGGAATACTGGTACGTATAAACTTTAACTATTTCTTTTTCTCGTATCCGTAGCAATTCCTGATATTCACCAACATATTTTCTTTTTACCATGTAATTACCAGTAGTCCCTAACATCCACCCCCTGAGATCTTTTTTTTAAAATGATTTTATAGCAGTTACTGAAAATCTAATAACAATAGCAGCTTTTTCTTCTAATCTCAGTGTCACCTCATACAGGTCTCAGATGCATTTACTTTATATTCCACATTTGTCATAATTATATTTTTCATTCTTTCGGGAAGGCTCATTTTCTAAAATGAGGCAGAAAGAGGGGAGAAAAAAAGCAAAATGCTATTAAAGTAAAGATACCAGCACAGTCAAACTTCAATTTCTCTTTTTACTTCATTATGCTTTTATGCTTTTCAAGTAAAGGTATGACTTATACTGGAAAAATATACAGCATGCTAAATTAAATTTTATATTAAAAATAATCACTAATCTTGTCTTAAACAGAACTCTTAATTATATTTTATATTGCTTTGTGTACATTAAGAACTCCTAGCAAAAATGTGATTTCAACAATGTTTTCCTGAAACAAAAGAAATAAAAAATGTGTGATTTTTTTACCACCCTCACATAATTCCTGATTAAAGTGAACATATTCTAATATGTAATTAGTAATGCTCTTATGTAAAAATAATAAAATATTGACCACCGCATCCTTCTTCTTTCACCACCCACTATCCCTATATGTTCATTTTTCTTATCATTGCCCTTGTATCCCCCTCAAACTGCCTCCCCCTACCTGCATGTTTTTCCCTTTTCTGACCATTGTATCTGTTTTCTTCCTCTCTCATCCACAACTGCCACCTACCTACCCTAACCACTGCACTTCTATGCCTATTCTGTCCTTACCACCTCCTCCCATTTACAACACTATCTCCCCAGGGCATATATTTGCTAGTTTTACTTATGCAGCATGTGCAAAGCCTAAGTTTGTGTGGCCCTAAAGAGTAAAGTAAAAGAGTATGTTTAGTCTCTTTACTGCTTCACCCTAAATAAAGTGTATGTCCAAAAAACTCATGCTCTAGCCAGCACAATACAATTTATATCCAGGACCAAAAACTACTTGCAGTAAAGGTTTCAGCTAAAAATTATCATGTTGTGTTTCATTGAAATCACATCTAATATTTATAAGTAAAAGGCTCAGGGGTCAATATGCCGAGCTATCAACTATGTTTTTTAACATTAAGTACCCAATGCACACCTTTTGCAGACAAAACAAAATTGCAACCTAGAATAAGGCAGCATATATATCTTAGTCTAAGATAACAGATTGCAGCTCTTTGATATTCCCACCTCAAACCAATACTGCATGATTAACATAGCTCCCTACACTGATCCGTCAAAATATTCTAACAATCTCGCAAGACCTTTTATATTTCAGTTTTCCACTTGTGTTTTACTTTTCCCAAAAGGCTGATGAGTTATACAGCTTCTCTCCTCCTCGTGTTTGATTTATAGACTGAGAACCTTGGGCGTACAGATCTGTCAGCAGGAGAAGTAACTCTGGCAGTGGAGGTTAATGGAACAGTGAGGTTAATGGTGTCTAATACTTCTTTGTGTTTTCATACTGCAAGCAGCCCTATAGAGAAATAACTGTTCAGCACAGAGAATTACAATTCTCATCACAGAGTAATCAACTCCTGAGATCTTTCCAGTGCATACTGAATAATATGAAACACTTGGCCACTCATTTCATTTACAGCCCCAAATGCGTCTGTCCTATTGTATAGAGAACACTTCCCATGCGACAGATGTCAAGGATGTGTACAATATATCAGTCAGAGCAAATGCTCTATCCATATTATGTTTAAGACAGCCGCATAAGTCAAAGAATTTCAATAATGGCAACAATGAAAATGTAATCCTTGAAAGAGATAGTGGAGTCTATAGAATGAATGTACTGAAAGAATGAAATTTAGTTCTTTAGAAAGACTCCATTTAGATATAGAATCAGCTGAATGTAAAGGCAAAGCTACTTCTGTTTCTAAAGGATATAGCTTGATTTTTAACAGAAAAAAGTTAGTTGCCTCCTTAAGCATTAAACTAGGTCTACTGCGGCAAGGGACAATATGATTTTGGATAAACCTATGATCTAAGATATAGGGAGTGTCATTCACTAACTTTAAACAAATATACAAATCTGGTAAAACAAAGAAAAATTGATTTTTTTTTTATTCACAAAAACCTAGCAACAAGCATTCCCCAGAAGCTGCAATGGCAGGTCCTGTGTCTCTTTCATTAGTGTTTTTTTTTTTTGAAATTCAGCTCTGGGCTGTTTTTGAAGGACCCCCTCACGAAGTGGTGAAAGTGGAAAAAATTATTGGCTGCAATACTTACCTTTACTCTGGAGCTGTTCCTACATGATGTCTTTTAAGTGTTATTCAACCCAGAAGACTAAGAATGACAGAGAGCAGAGGACATCAGGGTCCCAGCAAAGCACCCTGAGCTCACAGTATATACGGAGATTTACAGCTACACAGATCACATCAGTGCTAATTGAGCATGTCATATAACAAAAGAAATATGTCAGAAACCCCAAAGTGCATACTCCAGAACATTCCCTAGAATATTGTGTATGTTTTACACAATTTTAAGTCTTGTTAAAGACCTAAAAGCCTTTCAGAAAATAGATGTAATTACAAAAACCGTTATGAAACTTTTTTGGTAAAAAACAATATCTTTTAATCATAATCATATAAAAACTTGATACATAAAGTGCTTCTCTACGCGTTTCGCACACATTTCTTCGTCAGGGTAAACATTGTTCTTTTGTATGTTGTACCACTTTGTGTCCAGATAAGGTCACTCTTGTAATAGCATCAATGCAATGTAGGAGGAGCAATCTCCACCCAAGAAATCTAGTATCTGAGAGTTCTCCACTTTCATGGCATTGATCCTTCTACAAAAGTGACTATATCTGTGCACAAAGTTGTACAACATACGAAAAATGATGTTTCTCTTACGAAGCAATGTCCACAAAATGCATAGAGGAACACTATGTGTATCAATTGTTTATGATTGTACCATGATGGTCATTGTTGTATATCCTTATGGATTGTTATATGTAATATTTATAAGATATTGTTTTTTTCTGTTTGTAGCAAAAAAGTCCTAAAAAAGTTTTGTGTATGTAAGTTTATTATTTAAAAGGGAAGTGGTACAAAAAATAAGGACCTATTCTTTTTTTTCTATGCACAATCTTGCAGAAAATAGTGTCACTTCCAGGAACTCATTTAACACATTTACACTCCCCTAAGCAACTTGGCAGCCATATTCATCAAGGAACTGATAACTCCTACAGGTAAAGGAAAAAACAAAACAAAAAACAAACAGGAAACTTGTCACCCCTTTGTAATTCATGTTGAGTAATGGACTAGTTAAACAAAAAATGTTTAATTGGTAGCTACTTTTTTTCCTGACTGGCTAATTTTAGTACTTTTTGGTTTGTTAAAAGTAACAGAAACATATCATTATTAAATATCAGTCATTAGAACAGTAGATAGTTTATTATAAAATATACAAGTATGTATGCGCTCCAAGCATTCACATATTTTTCTATAATTAAGCCAAGAAAAAGAATTGGTTCTGTAAGTAAGTCATAAAGCTTAAGAGTAGGTGATGAAGTCTGTGTTAGCTATATTTTGCTTTGTTGTTGCTATCATGGTGAGAACATGTCTTACACCTAAAATTATTCTGTGCCCTTCTGACCTCAAAATCCATTTTATGCACCTAAGGCATAAACAGGATATGATTGGCATATTTTCCTCACTTCAAGCTCTCTGTTAAAGGAAATGTGTCAAGTTATGGTGACAAGTTCAGTGTACAAGTGACAGCTGCCTGTGCCAGGAGAATCCAATTATAAAACTCTCTGATAATGGTGATTAACACGGGTGTCATTGAGAATAAACCCATCAGCCAGCTGTAAAGGCATTCCTGTCTCCTCCTCCATAGAAACCTGTTACATTACTGGTAATGGATACACTCAGCACTGTTTCTCGTTATCAGAAGTCATCTCTTTTATTTCATGTGAAAGGGACATTGTGCTCTTTTGTCCTCAGATACAAGCTTCAAATTATGCATCATCTCTTTTAATCATATGAAGCAGATGACCTACACAAACTGCGATAGTCACCAAAAGAAACTTTGTAAGTTTATAAACTTATATATATATATTTAAAGTATTTCTTTTTCAGATATAACCATTATTTAAATATCTTTTCTAAAAGCACTGTATATCATATCCTGTATTATATAGTTGCCTATATATAAATCTATTTCAACAATTGAGTTAGGTTGAAACAATTAGATTAAAAAATGGACCCTTTAGAAGAGTTATGGTCAACATGAAAATTATAATTTCTAGGGCCTCAACTGCGGCACCTGACTCTCCCAGTGGGCCATATAATAGCAGTTTCCATGCACTGATGTGCATTGTGTCAAGTTAAGCAACCATTTAAAATTAATGAGCTGTATTGCATTAAACATTTAGCTAAAGCGAAAGTAAAATAAGACGTATTATAGCTGTCAGTGGCAGAAATAGCAACTTTCGGCACTGGTGTCAATGGTCTCAGTAATAACCCCCCAGCATGTGTCACTGGTTGCAATAACAATCCTTGGGATTTGTGTCAGTGGCCACAATAATAAACTCCAGCATTAGTTTTAGTAATTACAATAATAAACTTATTGGTATCAGTGGCCTTAATTATAACCTCAGGATTTCATGTCAGTGTGCACAATATAAACCCCTAGCATGGGTGTCAGTGTCCATAATATTAGTGAGCATTCTTTTTTGTGCTTTGAATAATAATCCTCAACTCCTATTAGTGGCCACAATAATAACCCCCAGAATTGAGATGTTTGTTGGGAGATGTGTTCATCACCAGATTCAGCACATGCACAAAGCAGGGAATGTTTGCCCAGGTGCAAACAAATGATCAGGTTCTCCAGTGATTAGGAGGTAGCAGTGTACAATTTGTTTCTAAAAATGGAAGGCAATGCTCCTGAATTGTGACTTCTCCCCCCCAAACTGACAAGATGGAGAATTGTATAGCAGTTGGATGATGGGGAAAACCATGCTGAAAGAGATAATCACAGAATTAGAGGCATCCCTGAAAGTGTTTTAGATCTCAATGGAGTGGTTACATCATTGCTTGGTGCTTTAGTACCTGACATTCCATCTGAACGTCTTGAAATGGATAGGATCCATAGGGCCTTATCTCATAAACCTACTGATTGCCCCCCTATGGAAGTCATTAATAAATTTCATCCAAGAAATTATAACAGGAGGATTCCCTGGGAATCCTCCTGTTTGTGATTCCCGGGGCACTAGAGGTTAATTAACCTCAAGTGCCCCGGGGATCGCACACCGCTCTCAATAAATGCAGCCACAGCCGCATTCATTGAGAAGATCCCTGGGCACTAGAGGTTAATTAACTTCTAGTGCCCAGGGATCGCACACTCTTCTCAATAAATGCAGCCGTGGCCGAAATTTCGTGGAACCATCGGAAGTTTGAGGAAATTTTCGCGAGAATGCCTTGCATTCTTGCTCATCACTAGTAATGATTAAATTTATTGATGACATCCATAGGGGGGGCATCATTAGGTTCATGAGATAAGGCCCTATGGATCCTATCCATTTCAAAGAGTTCAGATGGAATGTCAGGTACTAAAGCACCATGCAATGATGTAACCACTCCTTTGAGATCAATAACACTTTCAGGGATACCTCTAATTCTGAGATTATCTCTTCTAGCATGGTTTTCCACATCTCTCAACTGATCCCTTAATGTTTGCAACTTTAACTGGGTGTTATCAAGATCTTGCTCGTGCCCCTCCAATACTGTTGGTGGATTCAGCAGAATCTTACTACAGTTGGTTCTATGGTCTCCGGTTTAGGGATACATTCTTTTGCTTATTTAAAAGAGAAATATGATATTCCTAACCAAGAACTTCTCCATTATCTACAAAAACATACTTATCTATACAGTTTGTTTAATAGGTTTCAGTTTCCTTTAACTATTAGTGTGTTTGAACTCATATGTAAAGATAAGCCAGTTATGGTAGGGACTATCTCCTCTCCTTTATTGTTAGCACATGGTTTGATAAACCTTTGATGTATTTGTCAACATGGAAAAGTTAACTTTCTATTGTTTTTTAGAAGACGATACCTCCGCCTTGTGGCAGGCTTTTCCCAAAGGTTCAACGTGATTCAGTATTTCTCCCAGAAGTGGATTATGTTTTTTCATATACTGAATGACGAGATGTTCAATAATGTGTGATTCTTCACCTATGGCTTAATGCTGTGTTTACATATGTTGAACACAAAAAATACAGTACATCATCAGTAATAGGTATCAAAATTCCCCATTAAAGGTACACCTAATTAACTAAACCCTCATAACTTGAAGCTTTTAAGGCTGTGCAAAAGTCAAAGGTGGTCAGAGACATGCAAACTTTAGGAAAAGCCATGTTTTTCCAAAATGTCTTTTTATTTTCAGAAGCATTTTGCCACACAGTACCACAACATCATCAAAGTTGTCTGAACCATGGTATTCCAAAAATTTGACACCAGGGGCCTGATTGATTAAAGCTCTCTAGGTCTGTAGTAGATACACATTCATCTGTGAACCTGGGTGATCCAGCAAACCTGGATTAGATTTTTTTAAGTGTAATTTGCTATTTGTTAGCAAATGTTTTCAATCCTGCAACAGATCCATTCCAGGTTTGCTGATTCACCTAGGTTCACTGATGAAAGTGTATTTTCTCCAGCCTTGAAGAGCTTTAATAAATCAGGCCTCAAGTGTTGCTAATCTACCTGCTGTTCTTTGAGACCTGTGTTACACTACCGCCACTGTTACCACCAGCTCCACCATCAACGCCACCACTATTGCCACCAGCACCACCACTACTGCTATCTCCAGAAGCAGCTGCAGAACCAAGACAGCAAATAACAATTGCACCATTGTCAATGTCTGCAAGCAGCCTTAGATGAAGATTGGATCAAGGATCCACTAGTGGCTGCTGGTCTTTTGTGAGGCTTATTTCCATTGCCAGTCTTCTATCAACTCAATGAGGACATTTTCAAAATAGCCCAAATATGTGTCACTACATCTACACTTACAATTTGAGAGAACATACACATTTTTATACAGCAATTAAAAAAATACCTACATGTATCTGAAAATTATTGCTGTGATTTTAATTTGTTAATAAGTTATCCTCCAGCTTTCTGTTGTGTGTCTAGGACAGGAGATTAGGGAAATTGTATCCCATTGGGCAGATTTCATGTAACTTGAATGAAAAGAAAAAAATGGTTCTAGATATGTTGTTAATATCTAGTAAAATCTTTATGATCTACAATGTACTCCTTTGCAATCCCCTATATACCCTTCTTCTTACCCTTTAAGTAGAAGTATGCAATCAATTTCTTACTAACAGTATGGATTCTTTTGAGTTTTACCATAAAAAGAAATGTATTCACTTTAAGTCATTACTTTTTTCACATCACAGACATTCAGAGATAAAAAAAGCATTTACTATATGCAACACATCAATACTGATTTAATTGTATTTGATTGTGGTAAAGTGTAATATAAGACACAGATCAATATGCCTTTCTAACCTGCAACAATTATTATTATTATTATTATTATTATACAGTATTTATATAGCGCCATCATATTACGCAGCGCTGTACAGAGTCCATAGTTGTGTCACTAACTGTCCCTCAAAGGAGCTCACAATCTAATGTCCCTACTATAGTCATATGTCATTAATGTAGTCTAGGTCAATTTAGGAGGAAGCCAATGAACCTAACTGCATGTTTTTGGGATGTGGGAGGAAACCGGAGTACCCGGAGGAAACCCACGCAGACACGGGGAGAACCTGCAAACTCCATGCAGATACAATAAAACATATAACATCTGTAAATATAATGATATGCTTTTTTTACTTGATGATGAGTAATCTGTAAAGTGTTGGTGTGTATTTTTCTACAAAGTCAACATCAGACTCATTTTAAAACATGCTGAGTAAAATTGTATGAGGAAGTTTGTGTAAAATATGCATCATTCTGGTTGTGTGAAAACCATCATGGTCCAAACCTAATACATTCAGGCTGCCAACTAAGTTCACCTAAATTATTTTTATAATCATTTTAAAGAGGAGAAAACATCTCTATTAAATTATATGTGGTGGTGCATTTTGCATGTAAGGATGGGGGGGGGGGCGGGGGGTTCACTCCCCATATAATAGGGTTGGCCCCTGCCATGTCTCTTGAGGTTTGTATGACTTTCAAATAAAATACATACCATAAATAAATATTTACAGGGACTTTTACACATTTTAGTACATTTACTGTGTTACACATGGTTTTAAATTTGTCTGATTATAAATTGTTGCCTATTGATTAATGCCAGTTACCTGTTTGTTAGACTCCTTATTAACATGTACCAAGTGAAGAAAAAATATTTTTAATAAAATAGGTTATATTTTAGTGGGTAAAACATATTTTTAAAGCTGTTGAGTTAATTGCAGAGAATAATGTATAGTGATTAGATTTGCATTCGGACAGTTAAAGAGACCTAGAGGCATGTGTTCAAGTAAAAAAATAAAAATGTCATTTGTACATAAGTAAAATTTATTTGTTAGTTGGGGAAACATGTTTTTAAAGCTGGCCGAGCTAAACATGCATTTCTGGCTATAGTTTATTATGATTTTAACAACCATATACCCACAAATCCACTCCCAGCAATAACCTAAAAATCAGCAGGTGGTTGTCACTAAGAAATTATTTATTCATTTTTACTTATGTATATTTTTTTTCATTTTTCCCAATTGACCCTCTCCCCTCAGTAGCAATGGTGAAAATGCTATGTTTAGGGGCTTTGCAATTAAAGTAATCAGTCATCAGTCAAAACATGTTTTTCCAACTAAACTTTTATTTTTAGAGAAACTACATCCTCATATTTTTTTCTCATTTAGGTCATGTTTCCATACCCCCATCTCCAACCTCTTAACAGTTTTGATGACAATAGTAGTAGGCATCGTCAATTTGCCATAACGCAGGTAGAATAAAGTGACTTGATTTTTCAAATATGCCTGTGAAGATCCTTTTGATGACCTACGTCTAATGTATTTTGTTTGAAGATCATTTGCTTTTTTGTGTGTCTATATATATATAAAAATATACAGTATGTATATACTGTATATATATATATATATATATATATATATATATATATACATTAATTTAGTATGAGTGAAAAATGATTTGGAACAGAGCATTTGGAAATGGTTTTTAAACATTTGGCTCCCAATATGGACAAAGCAAAAACAAATATGGTTGTGGCAGATATTATACTTATTTTGCAAGGGTTTGTATTAGCAGCAATGCATGCTTTTTCAGGTACAGTTGCTGAAAAAAAATTACTACCCATAACCCTACCTCCCCACCCTGACACCACCACCTATATATATATATATATATATATATATATATATATTAATATTCAAGCTAATTTTTTTTAAGGTATGTTGTGATCTGTAAAAATAGACCATTAACAGGACGGTAATTAGGCACATAAATACCGCGTTTCCCCGAAAATAAGACCTACCCCGAAAATAAGACCTAGCACTTTTCCCCCAACCTGCCCTAATATAAGATGCAGGGGGAGTTTGGTAGTAGAAGGTAGTTATGACAATGGTGTTTATAAGGGATGGGCTAGGAGGTCCGAGCTACCCGCGTCATGGAATTTTTGCACAGACACCAATATTTGAAACAAAGGCAGGTAGGATAACTATGTATAGGCAATAAGGAATCAGAATACTGTTTTTTATAATATGTCATGTCAGACAGTACTGCCACTTTGTAGTTTCCCAACAATGGCACCAGTCTGTACATTATTTAACAGCAAATCAGTAGTGAAATTATGCTAATTTCTAGTGCAATATGCAGTCAGACAGTCAGATGGCACCGGGAAGCTACAAAAACAAAACAGGAAATTGTGGTGTCATATGACTGGTATTGCCAAAGCTCGAGTCCAGCCCCCATACTTCAGAGGGCCTTCAGAGTCTCTTCTCGTGGACACTGTCCGATCACTCACTGTTGTACATAAAACTGGTTAAAGGCGATCTTCCACAATTAATTTCATTTTCCTGGCTCGGAATTAGATGTTGCTATTTGTCAGAGCCTAGCAAAGAAAGACAAGAGTGAAAGATCTCTTCTGCTGCCTCTCTTTACTACAATGAACAGTTATTGAGGCTACACTTACAGGTTTTGGAGCCACCTAAAAAAATGTTGAGGGCCTACACTAACAGAGGTCTAGGGGGCTGCAGATGTAAATGTAAGATTCTGATGCAAAAACCCAGATAAGAAGAAGGTCTAGAATGTTAAGGGGAACTATGATGAAAAGGTGGAACAATGATGTAAAGGGGGGGGGGGGACTAATATTAGGTGTTGACAGTGACTTGAAGGGGGTTTCTCAAATCAAGGGACACATTGATGGGAAGTTAGAGACTCTTACGTAAAATGGGAAGTACTGATGTAAAGTAGGGAGTCCAATGTAAAGGGGGCTTTGGTGTAAAAGGGGAGGAAGTCTAGACATGAAGGGGGTATTCTAATTTGAAGAAGGTTCTAATGTGAAGTGGATCTTTGGTGTAAAGGCTGTGGTCTAAATTTGGAGGGGGATGGTAATGAGAACGCTGATGTAAAGAGGTACTCTTATTGTGAAGGGGGTATTGCTTATGTAGCTCATCCTAAATTATAGAGGATTTGTCAAAAAGTAGCACAGCACCCTTTATACCTGTAGCTAGAGGACCATCATATGGACGCAGAGTTGCAATGAACGGGGGTGTCCAGGTCTAAATTCTACAGCAGGGTCTATAGTTTTGTAGCTACACCACTGAACCTCAAGGATACCTGAACAGAATTGCAGATTATTTGGCTGCTAAAACAATTTACATATATTTAACGTATTAGCTTCAGCTTGAACACATTGAGCTGAATATTTGAAAATATACTACATGCTATCCTCAGATTTCACACAGCATTCTGTAAAGGTTCTGTGTCATATTTGGTAATAATTTTCAGAAATCCTAGGTATTATTATTAATAATAAACAGTATTCATAGCGCCAACATATAACCCAGCACAGCACATTAAATATTGGTTGCAAATGACAGACAAACAATGACACCGGAAGGGGAGGACCCTGCCATGAAGAGCTTACAGAGGGGAGATATGTAATGGTAGTTGTTTGTAAAAAAATGTTTGAAACACACAATCATGTAAAAAAAAAAAAAAATTACTTTTAATAAAATTAAAGGAAAAACACAAAAATCAGCAATGTAAACAAATCA
>NC_092858.1:98364770-98381276 GCF_032062135.1 Pyxicephalus adspersus | reverse complement strand
CGGCCGGCTTCTTACCGGTCCCGCTGGCACCCGACGAAGGCACCCGACGCTGGAGAGATCGGCGGACGATGATCGATGGAGGACGACGCTGGATGAGCACAGGGGGACCAGGTAAGTAAGGATGTGAAAAATCTCTGCCTTAACCATCCTTGCAATTTTTTTTTGCCCGAGCGAAGGTCGGGCTTAACTGCAAGGAGGTTAACTTAAATAAGCCTAAATCATTAACGTTGCCTATAGCCTATCACGGGGGAACATGGGTGATCCAGAAAACCTAATAAAGAATAAATCTAATCCAGGACCAAATTCAGGTTTGTTTTTTAGCCCAGATTCTCCCATGATAGTCTATCTTCTCCAGTCTTGGAAAGCTTTAATAAATCAGGCCCAATGTATAACAAAAATAAAATATATCTGAGAAACGAAGAAAAGTAGCTATCATTCTGTTTAAATATTGCAACCATATACCAAGTTCAAAATTGAATGAAAAATTATGTTTGGGCTCCCAAACTGTCACAAACTTTTTGTTGTTTTGTTTTACCTACAAATAAATTCAGTGTACCTCCTGTGTACAGAGAAGTGGTTTGAGATCCCTATTGCACTTGCTTTGTTCACTCAACACTTTTAACTGCAGTCTGTATTTTACAAGAAACAAATTGGTTTATACTTGTGCAGATTTTATAGCTCTATCTCTACATAGTGCTGGCATATTATAAAAATATGTGTGTCCCTCTAGCAGCAAAATACATCCCAATTAATTCTTGAGCTAGCTGGCATAAGTGAATTAATGCACAGAAGGAGTATTCCCTTAGATCTAGGCAGACATGACCCTGATATCCTATTCTCCACTCTTTATTCTAACAAATCATTTTTTGGTAACCTATGTGGCCCACAAATGAGACGCTGATCCATCCTATCCTGCTGTAAATCACTCTGCTTCCAAAGACCCTATTTTCAGTGCAAGCAGCCCTGCAATTATGGGGTTTCAGCGGTAGCCCCCTACAGCCCTCATCTGGTTGTAAGTTGGTTGAAACCTATTTGTCTTTCAGAGTACCAGCCTGCGGAGGAACAAGATGAGACATATCCCAGGATCCCTGTGGTGAGTTCTCAGCAGACGCTGAGTTTCTTCTTCTTCACCCCTAAGCTTTTGCAGCTGGCTTATTTTTCCCAGGCTGAAAAGATGAAGACACATTGATTTAGGGCTGTGTGGTATGAGCATCCCGCAGACTCTCTTAACACCACACAGAGCCACTGATTAACTACCTTGTCCTCTAATGTTGGAGTCAAAAGAAAGACTTTTTTTTCTGCAAGCTTTTCTTTTTCAGGCAAATTGCACAGCCTGCTTAAAATGATATTTATATTAAAATGAGTGTGAATCAAAAGAAACAAAAATTAATTTCTTTTCAGACAATTGGATATATTGATATGGGAAGATGTTTAGATAGATTAATTGTTAATACCAAAGTTTTCCAGTATGCAATATTGTCAAAACCATTTTTTTAATAAATAAAGGCAAAATATGACACCTGGAACCCTGGAGGGAATACACGCTACACTTGAGCAGGGCAAGGCTAAGACAGGTGAAAGCCATCAGCCTTAGGTGTTGTGGTAGAGGATGCACTGCTAAGGCCAAAGCCTCTCTCTTCTCTGCATCACCTACCCATATCTTGCATGGATCATTCTGCAGATTACACAGAAAGAGCCGCTCTTCTAACATTATTAGAGCTTTTCAGTTAGTGTAACTGTTGTTTGCTCAGTATCAACAGGGTCCAAAACACTTCTACAACTGTCAAACTGGCAGCAGAATTTGTCTGGTCATGCTAGGAGAGAGTCATTCTTCCTGTGCAATCAGCAATATTAAGCTGTCAATGTGAAATCCTGGCCCTGTTCTTCATTCACTGTTTATGAATTAGTGGTATTTCTAAATTGTGTAAGTAAAGTTTTTTTAGATTTATATTAACTCTATCATTTCCTGGAGGTTTAGTCCCCACCTATGAGAACCACTTCTTTCTGGAATCCTCAATAATGGCAAAGTTTAACAAATAGAGCCCCTAAATAAAATTTACAAATCTTTTCCTTGGGGTCACAGGTTGCAAAAAAACAAAACAAAAACACATAAAAACACATATGCAAAAAGAGAATTGCAACAATTCACATCACTTTTCTTAAGATGTCAAAGCACTCAGGTAACACGTCAAGGTGACTGCAATTTTAATTATGTATAATTATGTATTTATCCTATTTTGACTTATTGATAGCAAGACAGTAAAGACTGAGCCTTTGATACCAAACATTTCCATGTACATAATCTCTGTTCCCGTTTAGAGGATTTCCTCCCTGTTCCCCAGCAGATAAACAGACTTTTGATGTCTCTTGCATGCTCAGAATGTGGATGGCACATCGTGAATGGCCACAGCTGTCTGTATGAGTAGGTCTTGGCCCAGCAAGTACATACTGATAATTTGTTTGCTCTCAAAATATTTAAATAACGGATGTCAGGAATGCATGGCATAGTGGAGAGGTTGTGTAGACTTGTGGAGTCTATGCAGTTGTTTAATGCCCTTCTGTAATAAATGTAAAAACAGCTTTATAAACTTGCACACATTGGAAAAATAAATAAAGTGAAAAAGACTATCCAGTGATGATCAATATTTTGTTTTATTTTCTCTAAATTATGTTTAGGATAATTTTCAAATCATCCCTCTAACATTTATGCTACAAATGACCAAGTGCGCTGGAACATCATCATGAATGTTAACTCCTGTTTTACAATATAACTGTTTTTAAATATTTCATTTATTTACAAACCTTTTTACACCTAAGCTCCTTAACAAAATTCATGACTATTGTCTGAAAATGTGATTATAAATCTTTCCATGTGGGAGAAAGGGATACTAGGCATACTTGGACTAGTATAGAGCTCCAATACAAAGCCCAGTGCTGTTTGTATATCAGAAAAGAAATGAAATGGAAATGAGAAAATAAAAATATACTGACAGACAAGAACAATATTATAACATAATGTCAAATTTAAATATTAAAATGTTTTAATGACTGATATTCCTTAACTGGCTTGAGAAACATTGCATTGTGTTTTTACATTGATCCTCTGGAATTCAAAGGTGCTGCATCACTCATAACAATGCAATATGGGTTTGCAACTTTTCAGCAACTTTTTCTTTTTCCAGTTGGTCTAAAGAGACCATTTTGGGTTTGGCTTTAAACAAATGAAAATGTCAGTCACCGGCAATAAAAGCAGAATATATATTTACCTTGTTTGTGGCCCACATCTCCTACCTTCCCTCCAGTCCAGTGCTGAAACATTTGTCAGTTTGGCATTCAACACTTCCTGGAATATTGGATGCCTAAGTCCCCTGATGTGCACTGTGGTTTCAATCCCTAACCTTATTATCATTGCTCTGTTCTGTGGTAATGTAGGAGTTGGAAGAAGGCTTAAGGGGCCACAGTGGGGGACATCTAAACTCTCAGAAGTGTCTAACATATGCTGCAGCACTGAAAAAAAGGAATGGTAGAAGACATGGGCTGCTGGAGAAGTAAGTATAAAAACTGCTGCTTTCACATAAAGATCAAGAATCCTTCTATGTAGCTTGCTTGCAAGGGACAGGCTTTTCTGTTAAGTTTAGCTAAACAATGAGCTGTATGACTTTTTACAGCTTTTAGCACCTTGTAGTTTATTGTGCTAACTGAAACTTTATTTAAAGCATACTAGTCATTAAAGTAATATAAAAGGAAGCATTATTGCCTTTTCCTGAAAATGCTAGCTGCCTGGTCAGACCGATTCAATAGTAATCTTTTGAGTCATTTTCATGCACAAGTTATTGAATGATCTTAGCAACTCATCCCTAAGTGACCAGCTCCAACCCCGATTTCATGTCAGAAAGGCTGTGAGGTCCTGCTGTATTTTAACTAAGACTGATAATAACTGCGGTACTGTATAATTGTAGTTGTTGTAGTATTGGATTGAATAGGTGTGCCAAACACTACATCCCTTTCTCCAGGCCAGGGTTTGGAGATAGCTAGTAACCACCTGGCTGATAGTATTAAAAGGAATTCACAGTTAAGACTGGTGGAGGGAGGTGGAGCCTGAAACCATTTATGGCTCGAAAAGACAGGCCTGAGAAGAGGCCTGCGGAGAAGAAGCCCAAGGAAAGGCCTGGGGGGGGGGAGCCCTAGGAAAGGCCTAGGGGGGAAGCCCAAGGAAAGGCCTGGGGTGGGGAAACCCAAGTAATGGGCTGGGGAGGTAAGCCCAAGGAAAGGCCTGGGGGGAGGCCCAAGGAAAGGCCCGGGGAGGGGGAAGCCAAAGAAAAGGCCTGAGGGGGGAACCCAAGGAAAGGCCTGGGGGGGAGCAGAAGGAAAGGCTTGGGGGAGGGGGAAGCCCAGGGAAAGGCCTGGGGGGGAGCCCAAGGAAAGGCCTGAGGGGGAGCCCAAGGAAAGGCCTGGGGGGAAGCCCTAGGAAAGGCCTGGGGGGAGGGAGGCCCAAGGAAAGGCCTGGGGGGGGGAGGCAAAAGGAAAGGCCGGGGGAGATGCCCCAGGGGAAGCCTGAGAATCCTGAGTGGGTGTGAGTGCTCAGGTGCGGTAAACAGCTAGCAGAGTTTAAGACTTTGAGACCACAGTGAAAAGCACCCGTGTTGCAGAGGCTATAAACCCTAAGTTTAGGACTGTTAGTGTGAACTTTTTCCAGTCAGGACGTATTTAGGTTTGCTGCCTAATACTCCTGAAGAAAAGCAAAATTATTTTCCTTTCTGCTGGAGGATGCTATCTTGAGTTTAGGTAGGGCTTTTGGACTATATGGCTGTGTCCTATGTGATGCATTGGTCCCACGTCCCCCAAATATCTCAGAAGATATTTTAATGCAGTCTGTTTGTTAGAAGAAACGGAGAAAATGCTTTCTCCTGCCTGCAGCAGACAGTTGACAAGGCACAGTGTCTAGACAAAGTCGTTCGCCCATAACCCAAATGTAAAGTGCTTATATTTTGCCAGCCTTGGTTCCTTCTTCCCAAATCAATATGCTAATGAAAAAAATAAACATTTCTTTTGTCGTTAGATATCTTGGTTAATTCTTTATGCAATGCATGCAGGTTATATCAAAATATATGAGCCACCAGGCTGCTGAACACAGCTTCTGATTAAAAGAACTAAAATGGAATGCATGAAAGAAAGCCAAGCCAGGAACAGTAAAGGTGGGGAGAAAACGCTTGATAATACCAAATATCCTCCAGCTACTACAAAGAGAGGGTGGAGTTTTGTATTTTCCCGGTAGTTATTTTTCACCATGTGAGCAAGCCAGAGACTTAATATTTTATTTTATTACCTCTTATTCTCCTCATGAAGCAGATCTAGTATCTGGGGAACATGTTAAGATTTTATTTCTAGAGCTGCTCCAACTCTCTGAAATGGTCTTCCTCGTCTTATTCGGCTTGCTCTTAATTTCTGCTCAGTTAAAAGAGCTCTCAAAACCCATTTTTACAAACTTGCCTTCCCTTTTTCTTCTGTCTTTTAAAATGTCACTACTTCCCACCACACAAATCTCCCCTCCTATTGTGTGTTACATCCCCCGCCTCCTAAATTGTAAGCTCTTCGGGGCAGGGTCCTTCCCCTTCTGTGTCACTGTCTGTAATCATCTGTCATTTGCAATCCCTATTTAATGTACAGCGCTGCATAATATGTTGGCCCTATATAAATCCTGATCATGAATAATAAAAATAATGTTAATAACAATAATAATTTACCCACAAACCCTCTCTAAGAATGAATCTTTTATCCAGAAAAGTTTGATGGTACCTTAGAAGGTTCATTGTAATGTTCTGGTGTTGGATTTAAGGAAGTGAAACCACAAATCACAGGTACAGAACTAGGTTTCAGAGCTATACATGTACAATCTATAAGAGTTCTGTCCATTGTTGTGTCTACTATGTAAAAATGTTTTTACAGAAAAATCCAGTCCCTGTTTGAGAAAATATTGTAGACTGAAGGGACATTTATTAGTAAAGTATATAGGCTATGCTGTGCATATATCTTTTTATTCTTAGTTTGCTATGAAATATATATTCATGCTATAGTGCATGGATCACTTCATTCTGACTTTCCTTTTAATCAAGCATGAAGTCTCACAAATAAAGAGGACAACATGTATGTCTTGTAATGTATTGGCCTCACAAATACAGACAATGTTTTGCATTTTAAAGAGAACCTTAATAATTTATGTTTTATAGTGTCAAATAAAAGGTTCAGCCTCAAGGTTTTCAATACTTGTAGACAGTGAGAATGAAAGCCTTTTTAACGGAATCTCTTTTCAGTCTTTTTGCTACTGATGCATGTGCTGATTTGGATAATTAAATGCCCCATTACATATATCAAGCATTACCTACCATGTCCACTAACTGCTACTGGTGCTACCATAGCAGTTTATAACAATTGTTTCTAAGATAACATGCAAATTATAAAGATTCATAGCCATCTAGACAGGGGGGGCATATGGAGGTGCAAAGTGTGCTGCTGCACTAGGGCCCCAAAACACTCCACAGCCACACAGCCATGTTATTAACTGCTTGATAAATATTCCCCTAGGTATTTATTAAGGTTTAAAAGGATTATGGGTTTTAAAGAATTATCTAATTATCTACAAAAAAACTTTAATAATTCCTTACCATACCAAAACTAAAAAGTGCTGTAGATTCTTTTTTAAGTACAGGCTGGATCCCGAAGGTACATCAAGTAAATTAGAGTGGATTTTGAGAAGGTGAATCATTTCTACTCATGACTAATCACACTTTTTTGATTCCACATCTTAATTCTATGGTCAATTACTTTGTCCTATGTCCCACAAATTGGTCTACATATGCTACTTAGGTTTACTGTTCATTTAAGCAGTTATAGCCTAATAATTTAAATAAAAACTGCACACTTACTAGAAATACTAAAATATTCAGTCATTTGCAGAACACATAAGTGAATATGTTTACATGGCAGCTGTGTTCTAAAAATGCCTTATGTGATTGTTCTGGTAAGTGACAGTTCAATAAATGCAAATCAGAAGAGCATTCACGTTTTAAAGGCAACCACATTAGGGGAAATCCGGATTCATAGTACATTTTACTCTTTTTAATGTGAGTAG
This sequence comes from Pyxicephalus adspersus, assembly GCF_032062135.1. Taxonomy (NCBI): domain Eukaryota; kingdom Metazoa; phylum Chordata; class Amphibia; order Anura; family Pyxicephalidae; genus Pyxicephalus; species Pyxicephalus adspersus. The sequence continues at coordinate 98,374,147 of NC_092858.1, read as the reverse complement.
TTTTGATTTAACTCTGTATTTCCCAGGTTGAGGGGAAACATTTATTCCATAACAAAGACTCTAGGTTTTGTCAGTGTAAAAAGAAATCTTTAAAAAGCCAATGCATTTTCCATTACTGTCTAGGAAGGTAATAATGCTCATTCAAATGGCTTATATGGCTAAACTCCAGGCAGAACACCAATAACTTACACCAATGAATGAAGTTTTAAATATTAAAAAAATCACTAATTATATTTTTAATTATTACCAGTCTGAGTACCTGAGTTTGTCTTGGTACCAACATTCTGTAATTCCTTGTAAAATGGATTAGGAGATGAAAGGGAAGAACAAGAAAGAAAACTGACACAGCAATCTTGCATTATGTAGTTAGTGATTTTTTCTGACTTGCATGGAGCAGTTAAAATGTAGCTAGCCTAAAAGTTCCTTTAGCTCTACAGTGTGCCCAGGCACAGGTTGGCTGCTCCTTTGGCCAGCTGTTGATGAGCATGTTCCCACAAAGGGTAAAAAGAAACACTATTACTGTCTCCATTAAAGACAAAAATGTTTCTTTGTAAAGCCCTGACCCACTGATACTCACTTTTCCAACAATCCAACATTGTTACTTTCTGCCAAAATACCAACTTAAGACTGGTGCCAGAACCTAGGGTTGTGGTGACATTACCTCCGCTATTAGCCTTTGCATAATACTAAGTGCTAAAACCTGGCAATTTTTTTTTCAGGCCTGCATCATGGAAAAAAATCCTATTCTCCAATGTTCACAAAAGTATCAGGTTTTTTATTCTGGCAACTAAAAAAAAGAAAGGCAGAAGGGCACTGAAGTAGTTTGTGCTTTTAACTTATACATTAATAATAATAGTCCTCCTAGTTAATCTTATCCTAATGTGAAGGTGATATATATTTGGCAAATCCCTTAAAAATGTTTCATTCTCTCTGCTCTTGTCCATATGTTCTGGCTGGTTCTTTATCTTAGGCTTTAGTGGTTCTATATAGGAGTTCTTTAGGATGCAGACCTGCTAAAGTAAAATAACTACATAAAGTACTTATACCTTAGAATCTACAGCTGTTCTCTGGTTAAACAAAAGTGTTGAATGGCTTTCAGAGGAAACATTCGACCAAAGAAAGCTTCTTAGCTCTCTAAGATGAATTATTGTTAAAATGCCACCAGAACATTGGTCTCTAAAGTATGTTACATGTCAAATGCAATCATTGTCTATGGTAGCACAAAGACTGATTGAAGAGAATTAGAAATCATATTTGGGATTAATGAGTATTCAAGATATCATGTTTTTTTCACAGAAGTACATTTACATTGGAAATGTACTGTAAAAAGTCTACACAGAAATCTTTTGAAAGCTTTTTATATTTTGTTCCTTATAAAAATATTTTTGAATTTTAAAACCATGTTTAAAGATTTCCATATTTTTATAATATTCATTGTTTAGGAGGAAAGAAAAGGATTAACAGTGACAATGAGTTGCAAGACATACAATAGCAATGGGGTGAATACAATAGCAAACCCCAAGATAAGAGTACAAAGAAACAATTTGCAGGCTTCCTGCGATAATATCAGGAATCCACAGTTTGATACCATGCTGTTTAACTTTGCGGGAAGAAATGTCATGCAGAAAGTGCAAAACCTACTATATATCTGCTGCTGTCATAACTCCAATTAGGCCCGTCAAATGTCATTTCAATATTTCAGTAAAAAAAAATAATTTCAATATTTCTTTAACAAAGAAATATTCATTAGTTATTTTTGTTTAAGCATGTAAGGGGGGGGGGGAAGAGATAAAATAGTGGTGATAGGAGGAGAAAGTGTAGGAAGAAAGAAGTGAGATGAAGAGAAAGGGGGTAACAGATATTAAAAGAGGCATGAAATGGAGGCGAGAGATTACAGAAGATGGGGGTATATGCATCTAGCTCTATTCAGTTTACCAAGGGTGGAATAAGAAGTATGCCTCAAAACTGGTATCAAAAAAACTGGTACCAAAGTGGTATCCATACTCCATTCAAAAACTTCATACAATTAAACCAGATCCCACAAAATATAGCTCGGTCCCCTAATACTGGAGGTGAGATCTTTAAAAAACATTGACAAGTCCCTTAATTAGCAAGTTTTAATGAGAATGTGTTGTGGTATAGTGAGAAAAAAAATGTAGGGTCACTCAGGATATGGCAATCAAAAAATTTTTTTGTAATTGTGTGGACTATGTCCCAAAAGATTGTCAGAATTGGGACGATCCAAAATAAATCTAACATCAAGCCTATGCCTCTATTATATATTCAGGACAAAATTTGAACCAACAGGAAGAAACTGTTGCAAATGTAAATATTGCAGTGCTCCAAACCACTAGGACACCACCCTATAGCCCAACTCGTAAAATATTTTTCTAATGAAGGAATTATGCATGAAAAGGATTCATTCCCTTTGTGACAGGGTAAATACAGTCCCCAGCTCAGATTCCCAGGCACACAAATATAGAGGAAACATAGGGTAAAGAAAAGAGAGAGTGTGCCCATACAACACAACTCTCTTCAATGTATTTGTGAATATTAGTTAAACCAAAAATTAGCAAAATCAATGGTAAAATACTAATAATTAATTTTGATTATTTGTGTGGCTGAGTTTGTTGAAAAGTTGACATTATCTTGGACAAAAGGGGCCAAAAATTCAGTTTAAACACCCAAGTCAGATCATGGGGGATTACCTGGCTCTCTCTGGCCCATTTGGTTTAAGATTAGGATTGGCTTAATTCCTCCTGGAGAGCAGGTCAAATTTTTAAAATGAAACTAAATGTAAAATGCTTTTGATTTTTATTAATTTTTAATTATTTATCTTGAAGGAAAGGAACCTATACATGGTTAGTTCACCCTGAAGATTGAGTAGCAAAGTAATAGGATCGGTAACTGCAAAAAAGAAGGTCGTCTGCCACTTCCTTCTGGTGGACCCATGGAGTGTGGAGATTGGGTTGCTTTTTTTCTCCTGCAATTCTCCAGATTTTTGGGGGTCTCCAGGAATTTTTTTTGAGTAGATTAGAACCAGTAGGCCTGTAGAGAACTGAGGGATAAAGAACAGCCAAAATGCATATTATAGAATTCCTCACAAAATCAGCAAAAGGTTGCTGTAATATCCTGGGTGTGGTGAAATTTCTGGTCTGTTGTATTTACCATCTGTGGAACAAAGTTATGTTTCCAATGATGGTGAAGGACATTGGCTACATACTCCTTTTATAAAACTTGTAAAGGATGACAGTACTGGGGCAGTGTGGCCCCACGAAGGAAAAAGTCTTTTTTTTTTTTTGCAAAAAGTTGACAAATCACTGCTCACGTTTCTATCTAGGGTGAGCTTGTGAGAAAGCTTAAGAATCATAATCCACATCAAAGATTACTTGTTGACAGGACCTATTGAGTCTAGGACCATGTTTGATAAACAAACCCCTCAAAAAGGCTTTATGGGCCTCCTAAACAATGAGGGGAGTCACTATCTTGGACCGCATTGGAGTGATGAGCAGTAACTGAAACCACTGCACAGCTGTCAAATTTAGTTGAGCATCCCCTTATTTTGAGATTAGTCTCCTGAAAGAACACTACCTGTACCCTTTGCATGTGGAGGTTGAGCTGTATATTTCACTGGAACATTTCACATAGGAGAGCTGTATATTTCAACATTCAGGCTTTTAACAGAGAGAGGGAGCACTGTTAGACGTAAAAGTACTTTAGGCAAAAGTCCTCAGCTAGGGAACTGGGAGGGAAAAAACAAAATAAGGAAGAAACAGTGATAGACTAAAAACGAAGAAGCAAGGGAAGAAATAAAGAAGTATAAAGAAATGTAAAGAGAGGTAAATATTACACCAAGCATGCTTGTATATGCAACAACACAATAAAGACTCTAGGGTAGATGTAATGGCCAGGCCGGCATATGAAAGCAGCAAAAAGATGGAACAATAAGCCTGCAAAAGTCTCCAACTGCCTGATGGCCTCAGTTCCTGGAGTCCTATAAAGGCACCAGGGTTTTCCTTACTATATTGTCAGAAGTCTCTTGTTGTGGCCAACCTTAGGGCTTCTGTCCTGGCAAGGTCTGATCAGGCAGAATGCTGCATCTCAAAGGCCCAAGCATCAGCACTATGTTGTCACGAATTGGATCTGGTGTTATCAGCTCCATGGAAGGAAGTAGGAAGTGGCCATTGTTTTGGGATATGTCACAGAACAAACTCAGGCATTCCTATGTCTGATCATAACAAAATTTAGTAGATTTTGGCAATTAGGTATTCTAAGGAGGCGTCAGGAGTTCTACAGGAGTGCCCTGACCAGGCCACGCAGCGCACCATACCCCAGACCAAAGAGTTCCATATTTATGTCTACATTTACAATGTTCAATGACATTTCTCCAACAAAGATAAATATATACAACTGCATGTGTCCATTTAAACCGAGATAATATACATGCACATTTCTTGGTCTCGCACATAACAATCATACATCCATTACATCTCTGTGCAATTGCCTAAACTCATCATGCATCCGATATCCTACATTTTTTGGCAGCCCACATTGTTATAGCTAGACTTTGGAGATTGTGTTGTATCATCTCTGTCCTAGGTAATTACAAACTCAAATTTATCATCATTGTTCATAAACTCTGCTGTTCTATCAACTATAACCTTCAAATCTTTCATAAAACCTGGGATCAATGGATTGCTTATCAATCTTAGTATTGGATAGTCATGGTTTGGATGGTTCTCTTCCTTCTCTTCTTTTTCACCCCTTTAGTCTGCCTTTTTTCTCTTTATTCTGAAAATGTTGTACTCTACTCTATTTCACTTTTGGGTATTTTCATATACACTTCATATTGTTTAATGCTTTTCAATAAAAAAAAATAAAAATTAAAATATACATTTATGCGCAAATCAAATATATAAAAATCCATAATATTAACAACATGTATTTAAAACATCCACAGATGTCCATGTTTTAACAATGATACTGGAGAAGTTAAAGATTATATAGTATTTATTCTTGCTTTCCCATTGCACAAAGCTATATTATCTGCTGTGTGTTTAAGACCTTAGCTTTTGAAACCACTATGTGACACATTAAGATAGTGTCAAACAAACATACAAAAGTTCCTGCCAAATATTTTCCCCCAAAAGTGGTTGAATAGCTAAAAAGATAGCACAGCTTGTGTTTCATTTCCATTTTTCCAAATAAAAAAAAATCTATTGAGCCATCAGATAAGGTCACTGTTGTGATGGCTCAGTGGAGTTTTGTAAACTGCTGACTTAGCACAGCTAAAAGCTTACATAGCTGAAAAGGAAACTAGAATTGCATACCCTTGCTGGATAGATGACTGTAGAATATTAATATGCAATTATATGCCTGCTTACAAATTAAAAAAAAATAAACTATGCTAAAGGTCAATTTAAGGATTCTTCTCACTCTTGCAGAGCAAATCCACAATCAACATATTTGCATACAGCCCCCCTTAGATACTTGTGTCCTCTGTCACACAATTTGGTTCCACTTGCCAGCATTTTGTTACCAGAGGACTTAGTGGCAATCTAAAGGCTAGTGGATTGAATCCCTGGCTGCAGTGGTACCATTCTGGAAAATTCAACTGTTCATCTTGGATGACAAAAGTACAGAAAAAAATCAGGATTAACTCTATGAAAACAAACCTACTTTATAATGACGATAGTGAAGATCTAGCTGCCGGAATTAATGAGACCTTATGCCTGTTGAAACCACCAAAGAAATGAATATTTACAGATTAGAAATCCTAGAGCTAGAACAGTTTCATGAGGCGGAACCACACAAGACAATATAAAATAGCAAATGGGGATTTACTGTTATACTCTGGAAAACCACTAAGCAAAACACATAAAAGTAGAGTGGGAATATTACTCTTCTAAGAAGAGTCTTTTGGAATGAATGTGAATCATCACCGCAGGTCACACCACACCCATTAGTAAAACCAGGAGGAATTTGCTTTTTTGGATGTTTGATACTTCCTTGAGGTAGGCATTGGCAGAAACTACCACTTATTGGGAAAATGCTGTTAAAAATAACAGCAATGGGGCACAGTAAAGTGAACCTGTGAGGAAAGAAAACTTGGAACAGTAAAAAAAAACTCTTGTGACTTTTTTTTATTCTTTTTGGCAAAAATAAAGGTTTTACATTTAATATATATATATATCTATATATATATATATATATATATATATATATATATTTACAAAATATTTCAATAAATACACTTGCCCTCCCATTATAGATATAAGGTGAAGTTCCCATCCAGGATGGCGTGTTTCCTCTCCTACTGTCTCTTCTGGTCTTACCTGTCTTTGGATTTCTCTTGCCTCTTTGCCTTTTTCCTCCTTTTTCTTTGTTTCTTCTGAGTGGTTCATTTTCAGTTATGTTTTAAGGAGCTGAACCATGTTGCCTATTTCTAGATGTGGATATATTTTTTTCTATAAAACTTTACAATATATTTGTTATTGTTTTGAATATTTGCCCATATTATCTGTTACTGACTTACAGTTTTCCATTAACTCTCTTGAATTTTATTTTATGTGCTGCATGGGACTAGTGTGTCAACTGGATTTATCTTCTATTAAAATGATTGTTTATTACTTGTTTTGTCTTCTTCGTACCAGTTCTCTTTTTTTATTTTGTGTAAACACTTTTGTTAAGATTTTTTTTATATTTTCCTAAAAAAATTCTTTAGTAACAAAAAAAGTTTAAATAAATAATCAAAATAGAGTAAAGTTTTATGGCATTCCAAGCATGTTACATTCAAGAATTGTGTATTCATTTTTCTTGTATTATTCCTAAATTTTCTTATTTGTTCCCAAATTACTCATCACCATTAATGAATTGTTCCTATTGATGAAAGCAACAAAGAATGGAGTGCATGACCTATAATGATCAGCCTAATATCTAATAAATACTGGTTCATTTTTTTTTTTAGACCATGTGAACTTGAAAATGTAAAGAATGGGAGAAGGTTATTGCTAGAATTATTGTTATGACTAGAATAATGGACATATTTCTTGAGTAAGAAAGTGACAATCTTTCTATGAATCTTTCTGAGAAAAGCATTTATTTTTTTTAATGTAAATGTTTATGTACATCTAAAGAACTATCGTTTGCACGTCCCAGGCGCAAAACGTGTGGTTAAAAATAAAAATCGACTTGTTGTCTTTGGGAACTGCACCATGATTTTCCAGAACTGCATACAACTATATACAAAAAAATGTTTCCCAACTTGGGCGGCCAAGTGGTAAATGATATTTAATATTGATAAATGTAAAGTTATGCTCTTGGAGGCTAACAACATGCATGCTTCATACTGTCTAGGGGGAATACAGTTGGGGGGTTAGAAATAGAAAAGGCTCTGGGGGTTCTGGTAGATCATAGACTTAATAACAGCATGCAATGCCAAGCAGCAATATCTAAAGCTAGTAAAGTATTTTCTTGTATTAAAAGAGGAATAGACTGCAGAGATGGAGACATAATCCTGCCCCTGTACAAAGCATTGGTCAGACTACATCTGGAATATGCAGTCCAATTTTGGGCACCAGTTCACAAAAAGGACATTGTGGAATTGGAGAGAGTGCAGAGAAGGGCAACTAAATTAATAAAAGGAATGGAGGAGGTAAGCTATGAGGAAATATTAGCTGAACTGAATCTATTCTCCCCAGAGAAGAGACGTTTAAGGGGGCATATGATCACCCTGTATAAATATATAAATGGTCCATATAGAGAGAACTCTCTTCCCAAATATTCACTTTGAGATCATTACAAAGAACAAGAGGGCACTCTTTGCGACTGGAGAAAACTAAGTTTAAGCCCTGGATAAGAAAGGGATTCTTCACTGTAAGGTCTGTAAAAATGTAGAAAAAAAAGCTGGATGCTTTTCTAGAAGCACAGAATATAACCGGGTAATAAAGCTAAGTAAAGATAACAGAGACTATTGATCCAGGGAACATCCGATTGCCTCAGGGAATCAATTTTTCCCCTGTTGGAGCAAATTGTACCAGGGTTTTTTTGCCTTCCTCTGGATTAATTATGTCCATAGGGTTTTATATCTGGGATATGTTTATTTTCCTAGGGGTTTAATTTATGGACTTATGGCTTTTGTTCAACCTGACTAACTTGGTAACTTGGTGTTTTTTGCAGTTTCTCTAAGCATTGGGGTGTATTTTCTGGAATATCAGCTCCTGGAAAGATTGGACATTTTTTAATGTTTTTCACTTGTGAACAATTTTCACTCGGTAGAATGATGGATTGTTTGAAATAGCCTCATAACTTTCCCAGATTGCTGGGCAGTATTCATGTGTGTTACCACTGTTCCAAACAATGCAAACTGCCAAAACTGCTGCTTTTATAGATATGGTCACATAAATAATAACATAATGTAACATGTCATGTGTTCCCTTTATCTGAGGTTGTATTTATCTAAGTTTAGCGCCTGTTAAGGACCAGATGTTCCTAAGCATAAAGCTTTGGATTTAAAAGATAGTGAACATAACTGTATATATCCTCCAATTCTACATCAAAGTGTACCTTTAAGTAAGAATGATACGTTATTCTGCAATAACCACAGAAGCAGATACTGTAGAGGAAGATACGCATGTGTTAAAAGATTATTGCAAATGACAAATGAATACAGGGAGTAACACAGGAGGAGAGGACCCTGCCCTGAACAGCATACAATCTAGGAGGTGGGGGAAGTAACATACAATAGGAGGGGAAATATGTAGTGGTGAGAAGTAGTTGGGGTTTCAAAGACAGAAGAAGATAGGTAGGCAAGTTTGAAAAAGTGAGTTTTGAGTGCTCTTTTGAATGAACAAGCCGAAAAGGACGAGGAAGACCATTCCAGAGAGTTGGGTCAGCTCTAGAAAAGTCTTGGAGCTGTGCTTGTGATGAGGTTATGACTAAGGAAGTCAGTTGTAGGTCATCGGAGGAGTGGAGAGAGCGGCTGGAGGAGTATTTTTTTACCAGGTCAGAAAAGTGGGACAAGAATTGTGGAGGAGCATGAATTTGATTCTAAGGTGAAATGGAAGCCAGTGAAGAGAACTGCAGCAGAAGATGAGTGGTGGGAAGGATGGATGAGTCTGGCTGCAGCTTTCATAATAGATTGTAGAGGAGAGAGTCGGGTTAGTGGAATACCAGAGAGGAGGATGTTACAGTAGTCCAGAGAGGCACGTAGCCGTAAGAATTAGGCACAGGGCCTGCATGACCAGGTGCTAGGCCTAGCCCAGAGCTTTTAAGGGGTTAAGAAAAAAGGTAGTGTGGCTAGAGGGGGCTGGGCTAGTATGCAACGTGGGGTAGGAGGAGATTAGGAATGGGAGATGTTAAAAGGGCTGGATGATAGT